>NC_064881.1:13650471-13825471 GCF_929443795.1 Astur gentilis
CCTGGGCTTCTTACCTGAAAAAAGTTTCGCATGTCTGAGAGACTCAGAGAAAGTTTCAGAAGAAATCAGTCCTTTCATAAAGGAAGGATAACTTACTTAAGCTTCATTAAATACCACCCCACCCCACCCCCCACCCCCAGTAAAGAAAGAAGAAAAAGCCCAGTTGCATAAGTGGATCTCTGGTTATTTTCTAGACAGGTAACAAAATGTAGTAAAGAATGATCATAAAGGTCTGCCTATTCATCTGTTCATTTGCTATAAGGATAGCAGTTACACAGTTGTCCTGGTTAAACCACGACAACAGTGAATTACTTTGGGGCCTCTGCATAAGAATATTTACTTTATCTTTTGACATGAGTTCATTCATACACAGATCCCTTACATCTCTCTTATCTACTCAAGTGTCTGCAATTCATTATGCTAATAAAAATCCACACTGCAGCAGAAGCAGCACATTGTGCATAAAACGTGCTCTCATTTGAAAGGTAAAAATATAGGTGCCATAATTTAAATGCCATTTTACGATATTCAAAGCCTCTGGCACATTGTAATTGACGCTTATGGTCACAGTATGATTGGATGCCAAACCCTGCAAACCTAAAATACAGCCAACCATGATTTAAGGACATGTGGGGAAGCATATTAAAAAAAAAAAACAAAAAACAAAACCCAACGACAAGAAACAGAAAAAAAAAAAAAACACAACAAAAAACCCCACCACAAAACAAATCACATTATCTTACACTGGAACTAGAAAGCACTGACTACCAAAATGAAGAGTTCCTTATTCCCTCCCTCCCCACTGCTGTAGGAAGGTTTTCTTTTAAAACTTACTCTATCTTGTTAAGTGCAAAATATCTCAACATTGTCTGTTCCTTGTAATCCTTCAGAAGGATCAGGGCTTCTGCAATAAACACCCTAAAAATCTGATCTGCTAATCTGATGTACTTTACTAAGTAGACACTTCCTTATTAGGTAGTAACATACATAGCTAAATATCAGACTGCTGAATTAGTTAATCATGGGTATTACCATCAGGTCTACAAAAATTAAACACATCAACATAGCAATCACATTCCTTTTAGTAAGCATTTACAATGGCTACATACATGCTCAGATTAAGATTGCCAACAGTGAAACTTTCCACATGTACAGTAAAAAGTATATATACTACTGCAGTAGTATGTATCTACACAAGGGCAAACCTAGTCACCTGCATACTTTTTCCTTCATTCTTGTTCCTGAAGAGCTATAGTCCATTAGCTCCTTCTTTCCCTTACCAATTCTCTCAGGAGGAGGGGCAAAAATTGTACTGAAATTCGCACACTACAATTGCAGTGTAGGAAAGTTAAATACATGTTTGTGTGGAGACCCTACAGACTCTCATTTTTAACTGGGAAACACTATTTCCATGCTACATTGCTGCACTCTGCTGTACGAGCAAATAACAGCTACGCTGTAGAATCTTCTTGCCTACCATCTTAAGTACATCTTCAAAGATGCAAATCACCACAAAAGCAATAGATTTTACTAGATGAGACGCTATTTCCAGTAACAAAGAACTGCATTTCCTTTAAGGATCAAACATCCAAAGCATAGTTACGAACACTAAAAACAAATCAGGCATTACAGATATGCTGTTGTTTACCATCCCTGCCTAATTAAAGCACCCCCCCTTTTTTTTTTTTTTTTTTGCTGTTTCTATAAAGTGTATATGTACCATTGTGAGCTGCAACTGCTTCACTTCCTTTCTGCTTGTAGCCAAATACTAAGTCAATCCATTCATGAAGATGTTCTGATACATACTGACTTTCTAAAGCCTCTTGACTCTTCTGAAGAAAGTCATCAGGACCTGGCAAAAGAAAGGTTAATTAAATAAAAAGATATCCCATTCAGTATTGATATCCATCTCTGTTCTCTTCCCTCTTCAAAAAGCAACCAAACAAAACCCCCTCAACCCCAATACCTCACAGCAAACCTCAAATTTGCTATAAAAATTAAATGCAAGGATTAATTATGTCAATGTTTTAAACCAAAAATTCCCTCAGAAGAAAACAGAATGGGCATTTTTGAGAGAAGAACCTCCATCCCAGGAATCTAGATAATCTGGAATGAATTCATAATACAAGAACTTTGACTATTATTACCTGATGCCCAAGGAGGAAGCTCTATATCTTCAACCATCTTTCCACCCTGCCTTTTTCCCAAGTCCAACTTCAAACTGTTTACTAGAAAACTAGAATCATTTTCATAAAATTCTGGAATCAACTAGGAGAAAAGACAAAAAAAAGGGGGGAAGGGGTTGAGATTAGCTTAGTTTTGATCACTTAAGTAGAATACAGTGAGTAAAACCTGAAAGTTATTGAAGTTCATATGTCAAGCCCTAAAGCTTACCTAACCATTAACATAGACTTTTTTTTAAAGTGTCGCTATATAAAAACTCCTTTATCAAAGAAACACTATTTAAGAGCACCCACTATATGAGAGTTAATCATTCTCAACATATTCTACAAGTTGTGACTTCTATAAGGCTCAAAAAACTAAGATAAAACTTCTATAGCTTAACGTCTCCAGATGTACTGTTGTAATACAGCCAAATCCTTAAAAGATTCCAGCAAATAATACATAAAATTGCATCTTTTCAGCCTTAATCCACTCCGGCAATTCCCAGTCATTCCAATAACATTCATAATGACACTTCTGTTAAACTAAAAGCCAGAAAGAAGACAGACAAACAATCAAGGAATTACAGAGAATGAAGTTAAAAACATTAAAAAACTCGTGAAATACAGTCAACAACCTTAAAAAAATCCTCACACAGCTGAAAAACAAAAGCAACAGCAAAAAAACCCCAACCAAACACACCCACCCCAAAAATCTCAAATCAACAGGAGACATCTAAGAACAGAAAGCTTAGCACAGATACCAAGAAGGACTTGAATCATTTTCCAGCCATTTACCTCTTTGAAATCTGTTGCACCATCCAAACAGTTTTTCCAGGTTTCTGCAAGACTAGATAACACATATCAATCACACATTTATTAAAAAAATATTTTTTTTAAGGCTTTGCACTCCCTTGATGCGTATTTGAAAACAAAACAAACCTTGTTGTAGACAAAATGTAAACAAACCTGTTGAACATTCTGTCAGCATGATCAAATTTTCCATTCTGCAGACAGAGCATGTATTCTGGAGCTAAGGAGAAGGAAAAAAAAAAAAAAAAAAATCATCAGCTTGCTCCAAATCTTGTCCGCTTTGGAGGTAAGAGTCTGCTCAGAGAACACGTAGAGGCCGACTTACCAACTCTAACAAGATAAAACAAAACATAACCCGGAGATGAATAATGGCTCCCATACATGAACTTAGGCTCTGGCATTTCCTGATAACGTGTCTGCAACATATGAATAAAGAGATGTCTGTTTAATATCAGCACTCCTGCTTTCCTTCAGTATTGAACACATACACACTTTTTTCTTACCGTTTTAAAGACATGGGTTAGGACCACCCTAAATTTTTTTTTTCTAATGATAAAACAAACTCTAAGTTTTAATAACCATGCAGCTTTAATCAGATCAGTAAATCAACAAGGCAAAAAAGTCATTATAACTTATCATCCAGAATTAACAGCTTTGCAGCTTTTTTTCTCTCTTTCACATGTAACTGCAGTGAGTGACTCAACTTCAAAGTGCAAACAAATACTTCCTTTTTGTCTTTCACAAGAACTTTAATGAGAGTATGGAAGAACATACTGACTTAATTCAGCCTGGAAGATTCCCTCCTGTCTGAAGTTCCTATGCATTATCCCTAAAAACTATCATAATCTAATAGTTTGTGCACTATTATCTGCATGTGGAAATTTCAATTTGGTGCTCTCATCTCCATAGATCCAGACTTCCTCCCTTTGAAGTACTCTCCATCAAATTCAGCATTTTTCTTAAATGGAAGTAATTAAGTTTTCTACTACTTTGTCTTCTTTAATTTATACATGTATTTCACATTATGCATTTAAATTCATTGGTCTTGAAGTTTTATATTTCCATATATGTTTGTAGCATCTCAGTGCCTGCCATACAAATGCAGTTACAATAGTTAAATGGATTTGGGGATTTTATTTTAAGAGGAGGTAAAATATTTAAAAGAATATACATATGAAACGGTAGTAAGAGAAACAGATTCAAATTGTTTCAAATTAGTACTGATAAAATCAGTACTGATGAAATCAAGCTGAAAATAACTGTGGTATCTTTATAGGTAAGTTTGCTTCTGATAAGGTTCATAGTTAGTTTTAGATACCTACATAATTCCCAAAGCTTGCTTGACTAAGCTCCTTTTATTGCCAATATGTACAAGTCCCAAAACGTGCAGCACATAAAAGCTAAGGTATACATACCAATAGTCTATCCAGCCTTTCCTTATTCAGGGCACCAATTGGTTTACTAAGGTCACGGAATGTTTCGGGCTTTGTCAGATCTGAAAAAAGATAGTTAGACTCTGTCCATTCTACTAGACAGGAATGTACTCTAATCAGTATTTAAAAACAAAAGGAAAAAAACCCCACCAAAACAAACCAGCAACAAACCAAACAAAACCCAACACAGAACCCCTCCAGTAATTTTCTCTGCTCCCTAACTACAAAACAATAGTCTTACTGTAAATGGCTACTCATCGTCTTCCTTCCAAGCAGACATAATCTCATACCTCTCGCTTAAGAGCTAGTAGTTACATGTACATGACAGCTATTGCAACTAACATCACCTAGTCAATACAGGTCCTGCTACCTAAGGCACAAAAGCAGCTGGTATCATCTTCTTCCTACTCATTAACTATTCTGTCAGGCTACAGTTAAGTTCCACCAAACAAATCAGATTGAAGTGTTTGGGTGAGTGCTGATGAATATGATATTTCCCTGCTTTACTCCTTGTAAAGGGACACAATCCTCTAAAGGACAAACTTCCAACACAAACTGCACTGAGACCCTTAATCAAGGAGCCTATTTAGGCACAAGCCTTGTTAGCCTCTTCCTTTCAACCTGCAATACCAAGAACTGTAAAACAACACCTGGATACTATACATTTCAATGCATCCAACTTGTCCCATAAAAAGCCATTTTACTGGTTCCTTTGCATTTATTAGAATCACAGAAAGTCTTTGAATGCTTAGTACTGCTGATTTTCAAAGTGACCAAGCAGATGTTTGGTACATATTCTATGATAATGCTATGAAATACTTAACAGAAATGAAATACCTAACAGAAAAAGGTGAGGTGTTTTGTCCACTGAACTCCAGAGGAAGGGTAAGTGCACAAGAAAACATCCAAGATCACTAATGCCAGGTTCATTTCGATGTAACATGAACTTTACGCAGTGTACAACCCCCTCCAAGACATTTCAGGTTGGACATGCCTTTTTGTATACACATACCTAATACTGAACTAGAGTAGTCTGCTATGATCCAGGGAAATACAGGATATTGGGAGAGATCGTTGCAGCTTCTGTCAGCCAGATTGTTGAGATGAAGAAGATACTGGTAATTTGATATATGTCCTCGCTGCCATTGCAACATGTAACTTTCAGCTGTATGCTCTGTAATATGATTTTCTAAAATAAAAGAAAACATTAAGAGTTTTGAGGTTTAGAGTTCCATTCCCAAATTATACTGTGATTAACATTATGCAAGGTATCATAAAATAATTAAGGGCATAGTTGTTTAAAAGAACAAGTCAGAATTAAGTGGTAAATTCATGTTTTAGTAGCTATCATACTTTGTATATATATATTTTTTAAGATCTGTTTAAACAGGCCTAAACTGCTTTAAAAAAACCAAACAACAAAAAACCAAACCAAAAACCCAAACAACAACAACAAAATCCACACAGGAGTGCTGAAACCAAACATAGAAACAACGGATGGGAAAAAACGTGAACATTTATGGAGATATAGAAAAATATTTGCAGACCATGAACAGCTCTCTTGGCAATCAGGCAACCTTTAAGATTTCAAGTTTCTAGAAGCAGTTCTGCTAGATTGAAGAAAAAAAAAATTCCTACTGGACAACTAAGGAAGGAATTAAAAATTGCACTACTCTCTCCTCAATAGCTATAATACTAAGGTACACTGCTGGACAACAAAATTACCTGGGAATATTGATTTAATTCTTAAAATGAAATTAAAGAGATTTCTTTGTTATCTTAAGACTGTCCTGTGTGTGTGTCAGGTTTATGAACAGAAATGGGGAGGTTGGGGGTAGTTCTGCATGTTTGGTTGGTTTGTTTGTTTTGTTTTTTAATTATTCCTTCCACTGATTCAGTTTACAGCAGCTTGGCAAGTGCCTGAAATAGCAGAATTGAAAGACTACAACCATGGCATGATGGCAAGAAACCATCCAATCTTCAAGTAATCAGTGTGAAACCACATCCTTGCCATACAAAGCACCATACAGCACACTTCTGCATGCTTATTTTACTGCCTCTGTGTACTTGCTGCTCTTCCTCCTACTTAAGTCTTTAAATACCTTTTACCACCATTTGCAGCTGAAGGCTACAACACAAAGCTAAAGAATTAGGATTACTATGTGCGCTAGGATAGTGATGAAATATCAAATTATTCAAATATTATCACTACAATTATTAACTAGTAGGAAAGGAATTCAGATTAGGATATGGCAGGCCTTTGTTTTAGCTCAGCATAGGCTAGAAAAACATGTTCCAACCCTCCCTTCACCTTAGTACCTTAAATTCTACAAGTAAAAAGTATTTGCAACTTCAAAGAGAGGACCTTCTGCTGTCAGAGACAGCTACTGACGTGCTACAAACACCTTTAGTGAAAGGGCTCACCCTTCTTTTATTTTTAAGCTCCAGCAACATCATCATTTGCACCATGAAACTTCATCTTTGAAAGTTATCCAGAAAACAAAGTCTGAAGCAGGCTAACAGCATGCAGTTATTGAAATAACACAGGAAATCATGTCAGAATCTATTTCCTTTTCAAAAGGAAAATCTAAAAGACTAAAACGATTCTCAGGGGAAGTGATCACTCCTTTATGGCCTTTCCACTTTGCTTTGTGAAATGGGGGAAAAATGAACTGATATTTGGGTAAATTCATTAAAACAGAACTAGAGCTCTGATACAGTAACAAGATAGTACAAAATGTACATGCACACTTTCAATATTGACAGTAAACATGAGTTTCAATGTCTCAGCTGTTACAGCATTACAGAAAAACTATTATTTTTTAATCCTTGTTTGTCCAGGACACACGCTAGTCTTTTAGAAAGTTTCTGTTCATGATCTGCAAAAGATATGTACCACTAAGAATTAATGCATCCAAGATTTAATAGAAATGAGAATTTAACTGTTTCAGAATGGTAATTTTCATCAACCACTGCTAAGACTGAGGAAAGTTCAGGTATTTATGTATGCACTGCAAATCCATCCATTACAGGACTTTTCTCAACAGGATTTTTACTTTGACTTAACTGGGGGCCAGGGGGATCCACCCACAAGTTGGTCTATATTCTTTCAGCAAAACACAATTTAGCTGAGTGGATCTTATTTACCCCTTGCTTTGAAGATAAAGTGTTTTGTGGTTTTTTTCATTTGTTTGTTTGGGGGTTGTTTTTTTAGGGGGGTTAAACAACAGTGCGTATCAAGTCGCAAATCGAAAGAATTAGTTTCACCTTAACAATACTGTCTCAGCTTTCATACTCAGCTCTTCAAACACAAAGAGAATATATGGAACATCACATATTAATTCTGAAATTTGCTTACTTCTATCAAAAATTTTTAGAGCCAATACATCTGTTTATTCTTCTCATTCTTCCCACAAACCAACAGAGCAAAACCCAGACAAATTTCCCCTCACATGGTACTATGGACTACATCAATAAATAAATACTGCAAACCTATATATGTTGCAATAAGGAAATAGAGCTCATCTCGATCTTGATAGTTGTAGAATTTCAAGTAGATGTCAGAACACAGATCGTTTTCTGTGCAAAATACTTCAAGTCCCTTAGAAGTTAAAGGGGGGGGGAAAAGTAAATGAGAGCGATTACTGACAAGTTGTAATACTCATGTTTTTTAACAGAATATTCCAGTTACTAATACCTAAAACTTAAGACTCAACTGGCTAGTAGTTCTGCCCACGAAGTCTAACAGTTTGATCCTTCCCATTTCCAATCGTAAAAGCATTCAGTTTATACCCAACTGAGCAAATACCTTTATAGCTGTCCATAGATTGGCTCTGTCTGGATTGATTAAGCACAGGTAATATACTTTTTTGTCCTAAGTGAATGAGGCAGAGTTAAATGTCTATTTAGTTTAAATGTGGTTTGAGACAAAAATTTTGTTCAAGACTGAAATTTCAGTGCAAACACTGAAAGCATACAACTGAGGTTCCACTCCAGCACTCTTATCCCTCAGTCACATACAGTGGGACTCATCACTCCACATTAGTCTCAATCTGAACCAGTGATCAAGCTCCCTCCATGAATCAATCCAGAGAGGAAATACACCATGAGAGAGCAATTCATTCTATTCCAAGATAAGTGTTTGAGATAAATGGAATGAATTGCTCCTTGAGGGTACTCCCTTCTCCCTTCCCCTACACTGACCGCTTATGAAATAAATTTTTCATCCTTGACAGAGTTCACTCTTCCTGTTTTCATCTTTTTGAAAACACAGGGAACTAAACCACTTAAAAACCAGAAAGGATCTTTTAGTGCTGTTCACTACTTAATCCAGAGTTTTTTAAAAAATGTAGCTTTTACCTAATGATGCACACAGTTTCAGCTGGTCATTAAGAAACAATATATACAGGAAGACATTAAAATAAACAAATATTTGAGCTTACCAGTGGCATTAGCCCATGTCTTCTTTTATAGATGCGACGCACATTTTGCAGTGTTATTTGTACTACTGGTTTCTGTGGGGGGCAACGGAGGGGGAAGAAAAGATGGAAATATTCTAGAAGGTATCTGTTCTTCTACATTAACCTCCCCAGTCAATCTGAAGTTTCTCTTGACTAGAGATACTAGCAATATGAAAACAATATCCATCCATGTCATTTTAGCAGTGGAACAGTGGTGCTAAGAAGTTATGTTAAAAAGAGGAAGCTTGTCTTTGCTGTTGGTTCTTGTCTGACTAACAAAGGAGTTTAAGAATAAAGAATAGTGTATCATCACCCGAGTCTGTCACCAGTTACAATAACCATGCAAGAGAGGAGAAGAACACAAGAAACTATATTAAAAATATGGAAGCCATTGGGCTGCTGGGCAAATTGTTTGCCAATGGTGCCACCGGGTGGACAGAAACTGAATGGCATTTTGTCATCAGCTGTGAAACGCATTTTCCTTGTCTGGACATAGTTTTACCATACTAGTGGCTTGCTAAGACTATTGCCACTATTTATGTGACTAAGTTTAAAAGCAGTTATCTGTCTGCAACATGCACTCAGTTTTCCTCTAGAAAAAGAAATGATTAGTTTAATAGAAAACCTAGCTAAGATCTTCCAATATAAACTAAATGTATATAAAGCTATCACTAGGTAGGAACAGCATCTGAAAGTAAGATTAAGAAATTTATCTTAAGTGAAACGTTACAAAGAGTGATCTTTAAATATTAATAGAGAATGAGCAAAGGACATTTTGTGCTCTGTCAGTAGGAGGTCAACTTTAAGCAAGTTAGCGCAGAATAAAGCCTCAGAAGTAGCGATACACTGACTGCAACAGAGCAGCACAGATGAAAGGAAAACTAAGGAGCTTTAACTGAAAATAGAGTCTTCCTGGAGATGTGCTTCATATGCATTTAAGAAGACTACTACACAAAATGAAAACTGTCCACTAGAGGGGCAGTGTGCTCACATCGTATGCAAGACCATCTATGAGGCACTTACAGGATATCCATTAAGAGGCTGGAAGTACAAGTTAGCATCAGTAACACACACATGCCCTGGATTAGTCACCAGTGGTGTCACCATTTCTGCTTTACATTCCATACGCAGCGTTTCAGAAATGCTTTGAAATCTACAAGTGAAGAAAGGGAGTAAGTTTACCTCCAGTTCTTGCTTAGATAGAGCTACCCTTAAATTCTTTAGAAAGGTTTTAGTTTAGCTTATGACCTTGGGACATCAGAATGGGGACTTCACTAAGCCTATTTTAGGCACGAAGAAAGTTCTTTGTTGAGACCTCTACTTTAACAGGCACTCCAGAAAGGAAAGTTGCTATGTTCTGCATTGGTCTCAGAGCAGTAAGCCAGTTGACTTTTCTATACAGAGCTTTATTTGGCATATAATGCCCAATTTGCTACAAATTCACACATAAATGGAACAGTTTGGAGAGATTAATAAGTAATACGTTCATCTTCACAACACAGAATTTCCCATTCTCCATTCCAGATGGTTCAGAATACAAAGAAGATAACTCTCTGGACTAGAGAACTTATGGTGCCCCAAACAAGCACATATTAAATACTGATGCAGTAGACTAATCAACCAACAAGCTGAATATAATTTCCCAGTAAAAAGTGATTAGAAAGATACCTGTTTTTATCAAAGGAAGTTCTAGCCAAGCGCGATTGCAATATAGCGGTTATCTAATGTGGAGGGAAAAAAAGTTAATATGGTCTATGATGCAAATGCAATTAGAATTTTATTATTAAACAGTGATATCAGAAATAATCAGATACTTACCATGGCAGCTTGATCTCCCATCTTATCTAGACAAGAAGCCCTGTAAAGCTAAAGAACAATGAGCTTTAAGTGAAAGAGCACAGAGATCTCCCACACAGCTCAGAAGTCAATAGAAACTGGAGAGCTTTAGCATTCTTGGTGACAGAATACTAGAAGAGCTAATATTATTTCTTTTTCAAGTAGGACATGTTTGTTCATTGCTACTGTCATGTTACTACTTTATCTGTATACTACCATCCTGCGTAGTAAAAGCTAATATGGGTAGCTTATGGCAGCTGTCAGACCTAGATGCTGTGTTCAGCTGCTACATTTTAAAAATAGATACTCCAAGAATTTCACCTTGAGAATGAATATTTACAGAAAGCTCTCCATTAAGTATCAAAAAAAATGCTGTGAAGAAGTGTGCAGCAATATCAAATAACTACATACCTGATGCAGAGTTTGCACAACATCTCCTAGTTTCCCAGCAACATCCAGTTGGAATAAGTGTTCTGTTCTACCCTAGAACCAAAAGTACATTTACTACAAATGAGTTTAAAATAAAGCCCAGTGGAAAAAAAAAAAAAAGTAAAATCAAAATACTTTAAAACCTGGTCAAAGGTTGCAGTATACCCAAAACATTCCAAAGGTGGGTGTTATACCTGAGGGGTTTTTTTATCGTTACAAATGTGTCTTCTCTGGGTAAGCTCTTTGTGCAGTATTTAGTCCATTATTTAATACAATGCAACATAATAGCTTTGAACTGAACAAATTAATATAGTGTAAACAACAGTAAATGTAGAACTAGTACCTGATCTATTTTAATATCAGGTAAACCCATGTAAATACAGAACTAGTAAATGATATGTTACATTTAAACAGTTATTGTATAACTTTTAGACAAAAGATACCAGACCATTAAATTTTTAAAGACTAGGCTATAAAAGGTATCATTCTCCTCTACATAAACAGTTTTGAGCCGAAAAAGATCCCAAATCCAATCACATCCTGTTTTGACTAGACAGTTATAAAATCCTCACTACCACATCACCCAGAGTATGTGGCATACTCATTTTCCCCCTGCAAAGTTTTCCTATCCTTCTTAAGAGTTGTTTCATAGTACATATGTCTGGTTTTGACTTAAGTATATTAAAGTATGTGCATGGATCAACTGATATTAACTCTTACACATGATTCATATTTAGCAAAGGTGGTAGAATCTCTTGATGACCCCTGAATGTAGTATAAAACTGTATCAACACATTTCTGTAGGGTTTTGTAATTTCTCAGGCTAGACTTTAAAAAAAAAGTGATCAGTAAGACTACACCAAGACATTGATCAGTGGATGCAATTGGATTAAATTAAAACTAAAGGAAAGAAGACATGGCAATCTAGATGATCTTCAGTATAATCTATGTGTTTTGAACTGAACTGACAGCAATCCAAGAGAAAAGCATGCTTCAGGAAGCAAATGGAGCTGGAATAAAGGGAGACAAGAAATTCAGTAGCAATTTAGATAAAAGCCTTATAACATTTCACCCAGAGCACCTTCTTCCTTCAATAGGGAAAGCGCAGCTCTCGGAAATCCTAGTGGATGGCCTACCAGGACTTCTTACAGCCAACAATGTAAAAGCTTTTGTGAGCAGTTCTCTCTGTAGCTCTCCAACCATATGCAAAGACAATAGCTCAGTATTTTGTAATTGATCTGAAATAATCAATGCAAGACATGGAAGATAAAATGTACTACCAAATTCCAGCACTCAGTGATGTGTCTGGAACCAGCAACGATTCAAGTAGAAGATATTTAGCAGCAACAGAAAAAAATCTGAAATTATTGAAGGCAAACTAGATTTCTTGTTTTAATATGCAGAAACATAGCTGCACTTTTGTGAAATAAATTGTAATGGTTAACTGTCAGGAATTTTTAGGTATGAATGAATGTTGACTTAGGAGAAAATAAAATTAAAAGCCTTCCAAACAGCCCTTTTGATTATTTTCTTTTTCACTGTGTTGGTCATGTGATAAGATATTTCTATGATACTTAATAAATGTTGCATATGGAGGCAAAACAGTAAATAGAAGGACTAGAAGAGAAAACAGGTTCAACTTATGAAGAATTAATGGCATAAGGCAAACAAGCAAAGAAAATTAAAAAATCTTAGAGACAGTTCTAATTACAAAACCAACCCAAAGCAGCTGTTGAGAGAACAGAGATCATCACTTGCCTCTTTGCTGTTCATTACAGTAATGCAAATTTATGGACCCCATCATTCTTGAAATTTCTTACTTGAACAAATAATTTGAGAATTCTTGGGCAAATATGGTGTTTGACTCTGCATTTTCATTTTGTGTTTGTGTCTTAACTCATCTCACATTCCAGGTGAAAACCCCTTAGTTCTATGCCTTGAAGCCTCCAGGCTCAGAATCAGAGCAGACCCACCCCATCAGCAGAAAGCAACCAGAAGCAAGCTCCGATTTCTGCTGTGAAAAAGCCTTTTCTGCCATGTCTTTGAACTGTGAAGCACTCAGCTGGGAAATACCAATTAGCAATCTCTCATCTCAGGTGTAAGCAGAACTGAGGAGAAGCCATTTAGCCAGGATACAGTGTCCACTGAATACCAGCAGCCAGCTAACAGCTCTGACTGTTGAGCCCACAGAGCTGCATATCAAGGTAAACAGCAAGTGTCAAGTCTGCAGTATATCCTCAAAGAAGTATCACAAACCCATTATGGAATAATTCAGACACCTGTTTTATCATATGCACAATTACTTTTTTTTTTTTAAGCTTTACTGTCACATTCCTCAAATTATAATTACCTTACTCTTTCAGAAACATAAATCCTTGGAAAACATTAGTTTGCTAAGAATAGCGAGAAAATATATACTTACCCTCAGTGTTTTATAGGGTGCAATAATGTTTCTTTCTTTAATGAGAAAAACCTGAAAGAGTAAGAGATGTTACACTTTCAGTCCTTAAAAAAACAATAAAATAAATCAGAAGTACTGATAAATCTAAGAATGCTGTTTAAGCAAGCAAAACACTGGGTTGCAATATCCTGCTTTAGCTACCCCAGATAAACTGCAGAACAACAATGACCTTTTATAGCAGCTAACTGCAAAAAGGGCAAGTGTCCAACTAAGTTCAGAGGCTTACTTACTTATGTAGTTTATTAGTGAGTTTTTATTCTAATCACATGACCTTCAAGGAGTTGCAACATTAAAGCCAATTTGCACAGCCATCAGTCTAATCCCATTCAATGGAAGAATCCTTCCCTTCTTTTATTCTGGTGGCTTGGGATTCTGAACTGATGAGAATTACTCCACGTAGGCAACTCACAAGATAAACTATTGTGTAAACATTCTCAAATGAACCCCTTCTTCCACTGCCAAACATTTTGCTTCCAGTTCCAACCATCACGAACACCAGTCTTCCCCTCTCATCCAACAGCATGTTTTTGAACAGTTTTGTTTCTATGATGCTATTCTCACATCAGAGAGGATCTTCCTTTCCCCAAACCTCCACAAAACTACTTTCCTTCTTGAAAATGTTCTCACAATTCCTACAGAAAGACTTGACTGCTAGCACACTGGTTTGTAGGTATCATCTTACTATCTGCTGTCTGAAAGAAAACAAGCCAGAAGGAAGTCATGGTTTTGCTCTGTTTGTAGGGAAGGCTCAAACTCTCTAAATCTCAGGCCTGAGCGTAAGATTTAGGATTGGTTCTGAACTGCACAAAACACACTGGACTGCACTACCAACTGTATTCTATTCCATGGCCCAAGAGACTTGACCGATCAAAGGGCCTTTTCCAGTGCCTTGGTCTGCTTCCTACAGCTAGCACACCTGTGGTTGTACACTCCAAGGCATTGTGGCAGCAGCCTCAAATCAAGAGCAAATATCAAATTTGCAAGAACAGATGCTGTACCATTCTCTAGCCAGAAGCCTTCTGGCTGGCACGTACAGCCTTCCCACTTCCCACTGGCTGGTAACAGATGCAACCTTCATCACACGACCACTCACAGCACTGTCCAACTAGAAGAAAGTGAGTGGCATGCTTAGAAGCTTACAAGCTTAGGATGCCTCTCTAAGTGCTACATTAAAAAATAATGGCAACTAGTGCCTTTCATCTGACATCAGCATGTACAGACCTGAACCAGGCCACAGGAGAATAAGAATCAGAGTACAAGACACCTGCTTTACACTCAGGTCGCTCTTCTGCAGGGTAATTAAACATTTTTCTACACCAAGACCCCCAAATTACATGAAAAAGTAGACAAGTAAAAAAAAAAGTAAGCAGAGCAAAAATTTCAGCATACTGTATTCATTTCCTATTTTGGAGGATTTTTTCCCCAATTTCATCTTGAGAAAAAATACTGAAATAACCTCCAATTATTATTCCCATTTGCTGTATTTTATAGCCATTAGTTTCCAAGTTGCCTATTACATAAAGTAAAGCTTCTTAGCCAGCTATGCATTAACAACTCTTTGAGCCTGAAAAGGCAAAGATGTTTAAGATGTTCCAATTATTCACTATGTGCAGTTTCCTACAAGGCAGAAATTCTGCTTAGAAAAAAATATTTATAATTAGATCATGATTTGTAATAAGTACAACTAGCAAGTACTTCACACTCAAAAGTCCCTATGTCTTTTATGCAAAATACCAGCATTTTTCATGCCACCCAACTATTTCAGAACATTTCCCCAGAGACAGGAGGATGACTGGCAAGCTATACATGGGAGGGGCGGGGAGTGAGGGGTGCTACCCATACTTGCCATTTTAAAAGTTAATTCTTCTTTCTTATGAGATGTTTTTATAATCATTTGTTCTTCAGAACATATACTAATGATGTATGGTGGAACAATCACACAGAACAATTAGAAATACCTTTTTTAAAAACACTCAATCCACAAAAAAATCTGCCAACACAAGAAACATTGACTACACAATACTCTTCACAGAAGCAGTTTCAAGATGAAATTAAATATAGCGATTACTTTAACACAGTCCACAAACTTCTCCAGCATAGGTAATATTAAATGCTTGAGTTTGTTTTTGACTGCAGCAGTACTTAGCTGAGCAAGGCTATCAATTTTAGGTATTGCTAAAGACAGATTTTACAAAGACACTACAATGTTTAAAAGGATATTTCCCACCTCATCTCTGTTCTTTCCTGAAATGAAAACATGAACATTTTTTGGAAACATTTACAGCTTTGGAACACCTATCAGCTGCAATTTATCAAAGCTTGAAGTATACTCCCTTGGTTAAAATTAAGTATGAACATACCCAAGTTAATCACAACTTATGACTGAAACTTGAACCCAGTATTTCAGGACAGCTACTGAAAATTATTTGGTGGACACACAGTACAGTCCAATGTTTTCACAAAGCTGAACTGCAAGGATCAAGATGGCTTTGCCATTACCACTACATGCTGCAGAAAGTAGAACGCAGTATAACAAGACCAAAACAAAGATGATTAATAACCAGTTTAGTTTCAGTCTATTCTCCTTTTTCATTCGATTCCAAAATTGCCTTAAGCTCCATTACAAAATGCACAGTGCAAAAAGTTCACTGTATCAAATCAATGACTTAATGAAGTCATTAACAGTTTGAAATTTCCAGCATCAACAGCTTCACATTAATGCTCAGGTTTTGACACTAATTAGTTTTATTTTCAGTTAACCCCCCCACCCTAAGACTCCAGCTTCAAGAAAGACACCATTAAAGAACGTAACCTTGCTCATTTATACATCAAGAATCTGCTATATGCAGGTCTTACCTGGTTACATACAACAGAAATCCCTCCAGATGTATCCCTAAAATGTAAATAAGATATTTGAAGAGATAGGCATTTCAGCTTTAAAAGGAGTTGAATACAGTAACTCGAATTCACGTACCGTGTGAAAGGGTTATTTGCTTCATTATCTTCTGGGGCTTTTATACTAATGCAGTCTCTCAGTGGTATCTGCAGCAAGTTATAAAAATACATACTCTTTCTTAAAAGCTTTTTAAAGAGAATCTTAAGTTACCAAGAAATTGTAAGTTTGCACTGCTTACCTTGATAATGGGTTGGATATTGTCATCAGGTTCAAAAATTATTGACTTTGAACAGATTTTGAGAGACCCTCTAAATTTTCTAAAAGGAACAATAAAAAACAAAGTAGTCGAGTATGTGTTAGAGATACATGAGACTAGAACAACTCCAGTAAATGAATGTAAGAGTTTTGTACCTTTCATCTCTGCAACCTTTATTTATAATATGATTAGCTGTGTGCTGTTCAAAGTAATATTCTTCCAGGTTAAGAAGCAGCAGTGAAAACCTACAAATAAATAAAAGTTATTTATTCAAAAAGAAATCACCATAACAGATAGTATTCTTAATAAAATATATCAAGTATTTAGGAAGTCTTCACTGATTTCTGTGCTGTGCCCCACACCCCAAGAATGAATTAACTTAAATTAACTTTTTAAGAGAACAAACCCATATGGAAAATTTGTGTACACATGAAGATCGAATGATGCTCTTCCAACATATATAAGGTTAGATATTTGATTCTGTTCATACGTCTCAGGGGGGAACTACCCTAACATAGCCAGGCTTCTCTCCCCAGTAAACATTACTTTAGCCCTGATCAGTGTATGCCAGTTAAAATATGCAATGACACAAAAGGACGGGCAAGAACTAATCGCTTGGAATGGATGAGATTAGATCTTTGTGAAGCAAAGCCGAACCACATTGTTCTAAAGAGTTAAGTGAAAACGTGGCCATGGATTTTACAACACATCTGAGCCACTCAATGGATATCCCTTGAGGATATTACCTTCTTCCCCAACAACATTTCTGCACTCCCTCTGTACCAGTGCCTGTTCAACCCCACAGCAAGCCTGTTTATGGACTAATCCAATAGACAACAAATCTCAACAACAACAAAACATAAATAATTAAAAAATTGAAGTCTTCTAAAGTATTTAATTGCAGGATCATAGTAATGGCAGTGCTGGTACGAGGTAAATGCAAATAGGCTAGATTAGACATAACATGAAACTGTGCCCTCTAACAACTTAACTTAAAAAACTGCTGCAAGTGATTAAAACTCACCAACTTTACAAACAGGGTGAACACAGTCACCTATGTGTTTCAGCTGTAGGGAATGCCAGTGGGTATTGGCACAGCAGGAACAGAAACATACCACTTCAGTTGGAAGTACAACAGCTTGTTTGTGTGCAGTGCTGGTCTGATCTGCAGAAGGACTTACCATTTATCCACATCAACATGTTGAGCTTTTTGTATTGTGTTCGCGATATGCTCCATGAGAAATGCCCGTGACAATACTAATAAAGACCAAGCGTCCCCAGAGCAGTATTCAGATAGCAGTAAACATGTCAAGAGTTCACAAAATGAACTGAATGTACTGAATAGCCTGCTCATTAAAAAAAAAAATCATATTTCACAATAGAAGAACCACCGTTACTGGAAAATACATGTTATTCACATAAGATCTGTGTTGTCCATTATGTTAAACAGAACATAACAATAAATGTCTACTGTAACTACAAGTAACAGTGGGTCCATATAATCAAAACTGTTTGTGTCCAAAACACTTTGTCCTAATGCTCTGCTCCTTTTTCAAAATGGCATTATCTTTACCTGTCCTCTCTTGTAAACAGGTATTTTATGATGCCATTAAGAAACAACTGATGTTAAAATGTTAGAACAGTATACACCATACAAAACTCCCCAAGAAAATTCAACACACATCTCAAAAAGTCTCTTCAGCCTCTACCCCAGTTGCTGTTATTGTATGGTTCTTGAATATCCCTAGTTTCCAATGGGGTTTTAGAGGCTTTGCCTTCATGTATCCTTCCCTAGAAGATGTAACTTCAGTTGCCGTCTGTTTCTCACAGAATTCTGTTCTTCAAACTTACTGCCACCTATCAACAGGTGTAAACTGAATTTCAAAGTTTCTGAGGCCTTGGTGCCTTTGAAAGAGCCAAATCATTCTTCTCATATTTATTTTGATCACTCACCTTCAGGAAGCTAAAATAGAAAGTCTAGCTCTGCATTTTGAGGGGAAAAAAGCTTTACTAGGAACAGTCTACAAGCTAAGAGGGAAGAGGAGTCTGAAACCATAGCAGCTTCCACACAGTTACCATTAAATCCCATTTTTCAACACATTATCCCTTTGAAATCATCTGGGACAAACTTAAAATTTCTTGGATTTTGCAAACTCAGATCTAGCAAGTGCTATCACATTTTGATTGAAATCTTCTTAATAAAGCTATGTTAAGATATACAAAGAGCAATTCACCATCAGACTGTTTTTCTTTCTACTATATATAAGCATACACAGTGAGCTTACTACCCAAAAGCCAAATTATTTAAATAAAAAAAGTTAAGAACAAATGTAATACCCAGATCTGTTTGAAAAAAATCTTTGTCTACTCTCTTTCATCAGGGAACAGATACTATTGACATAGGGAACAATGTCCTTCACAGCAATGATGTTCATGGTCCCACAATTTTTCTTCCATGAAAACTAGTAACATCTGGTCAGTAGAACTCATTTCTGAAATTCTTAATTCTCGGGCTCTTTCCTTTGTCTCCACCTATTCTTTTGACAAACTTCCCATGTTTTTATATTCTTTCCAAATTCACCTGTTGGCAACACTGGTAATTACTAGACTTTCCTTTTAATTTTTTGGTAAATGCAGGAATCCTTCATATATTCAAGATAAGCCATGGTTTTGCAGCAAAACATTGGCTCTGTTATTCACAGTAACTACAACATGCTTACATAAGCCAAAATACACAAACCAAGAAAATACAAAGTTTTCAGGACAACCATCCCCTAGAAACTGTTGTACCTTTATACTTCATTTATGCATCAATTCACCTTCCCAAAATCAGAAGCTGTGGCCTACTGGAAAGGATTTCAGGTACACTTTTCCTGGCATTATCCTCACTCCTGCTGAATCAGATGATTTAATGAAAAAAATAATGCACAAGGTATGCACAAAACCCCAAAATAAACTCTTCATATAGGCTAACTAGGTACTGTGGAAAATTGTAGGTTTCTTCCCTTTTAAATACAATATTTACTAGCAGCATCCAGTTTACCCTTTTGCTATTAGTCTCTCTGTGTCTCTTCCACATGACTATACACTACCCAGATTTACAGAGACAGCATCGCTGTAGAGCTTCTTCCTGGAGAACAGTGACCTCCTGTGCCGTAACCTCATGCTCACTTTCTGATCTCAGCTTTGCTATCTTGAAAAAGGGTTGTATGGCTGGCAGCTATTAAAGCATTTTTCTTCAAATATTGTATGTCATATAGGCCAAGTACATTTTCCACATTTTATCTTTCCCCCTACACTCTCCACAAAGTCTTCCAGGTGGTTCTGCAGTCTCTTCCAAGCATTTCTGTGCTTGTTGCTACTCTCCTACTTTCAAGTCCATTTACTCTAACTGCATTTTCCTATATTTTCAGGCTGCTAATGAGTTCACTTCTGCAGGCAGGCAGAGCCAGACATCAAATCTCCACAGATAAAATCACCAGTCTCTACTCTTCTCAAGCACCCATTGCAACTGGGATGAACTTACAGCCTGTCCAAAGATTGTCATAAAAACTGCACCTTTCAAAATTCCACCTTTCATGGCCATAAAGTATCTCTCAAACCACATGATTTCACTCTCTGCTTCTTCAGGACAAAAGAACATATGATTAAAGATATCACTAGCCATGAAGAAACACTACTATTCTTTTTCCTGGAGTCCAACTGCTTGTGTACACAAGACTACCTTTAACTCTTTTTCATGGTACTGCCATTGTGTTCCAGCTCCCTGGAGCTTTTCGTGTCTCCTTTTCACTTGCTGTTCTCTTTCAATCGCTCCTGACGATAGTCCCTCTTACCTTCATTTCTATAAATATGTTTTCAAGTTCTAGTTATGACACTGTAAGTGGAACCAAAATTTTCAGACTCGCATCTCAACCATTGGCAAACAAATCTAGACCAGTTCAAGTCACTGCTAATTATGAACTTTGGAGATTATGAAGCATGATCTCTGGAATAGCCTTCTGGAATTTCTCAACTTATCTCAGTCCTTACAGCTTAAGTATTTAAATTTCATTTGTCTGTGTTAATGATTCATAGGGTTGTCAAAAAAAGGAAAAGTCAAGTTTCATCAGATGTTATTAGAGTACAGTCAGAGCTTTTTATCTTCACAGAACAGACTTCTTCCCCATAAATAAGTAGAGCCACTGTTATTGTATCAACAGGGTCCCTCTTGAAAACCATCACTGCACAGGATGGTACTTCAGGCTTGCCGGGAGATTTAACAAGTATTTGCAGACAGAAAGGGAACAGATCAGTCTCTGGTATGTTGCATGAGTAGGCAAACATAGTGTTGTGAAGGCCTGAAAAAACAGGAAATCAATCACAATAGCTATACAATTAAAGCAATGGGGATCTTCAACATGCAACTAAGCAGTTGGACTTTAGGCTATCTTCCAAAGAGCTAAAAAAGGTATTCCAAAGACACCTGTGATATCAGGATGACTAACATACAAAATGTATATACTATCAGCTGCTACGACAAGACTTCGTACACACACTTCGTATAGATCTAAAATAGTAATTATTTTTTTCTGCGCATGACAGGAGGAAGAAAATCCCCAAACCACAAAAAGTAACAGTAGGAAGAGAATGCATGATACCCTGCATAAGAAATTGATCGAATCTGTAACAGTCGACCAATGTATTTTGGTCTTCAGCCACTGAACAGCTGTACTGTGCTGAGTAATTAACAGTACACACTGTAAGCCTAGGACTTGCCACACTGCCCTGGAAAAACAGCCTGGACCACAAAGCCAATGTCAAGTCAAATAAGACTAAGCAAGTCTGTTCCCAGTCTACTCGCCCTTGCCTTCAAGTCTGACCCTAAGACATAAAAACCCCTCAACCTCAGCAACTAGTCAGGCTACTTAGTCTTCCACTGAGAAGGACTGGACAACTTCAGTAATGCAATTGGCTCCCCGCCAAAAAATAAAGAAACCTATCCAAAAAATATCATTCCCCCCCCCCCCCCCCCCCCCCCCCGGCCCCTGCAAAAGCAAACCATAAGTATTAACCAGGAAGTGTACAAAAATACTACCATATCTAAAATGAAAAAGATTATTTTTTTGTCCTTTTAAATTATCAGCAAGAACTAGTATCTAAAAAAACAGTTCTAGTTCTAACACAAACTGTTGCATTTTTTAATAAAAATCAAAGGGATCTTCTACATTTGCCTGCTGCTCTAAAACTTTGTATTCCTCTAATACAGCAATAATCAAATATCAGAAACTGTTCTGTTTCAGGCAAACAGAAAAGGATCAAGATTGAGATATTTTTCTTATCATCAGCAAGTGGTTCATTTTAATCCATTTTCAAAATGTATAACTCAATTGTTACTTGAAACTTCCCAAGTATGATTTAATCAGGGTTTATTGAAAATCTACTCGGAAAAGGGTAACGCTGTATCTTCTCTTGGAAAGCAACTCAGATTATCTGTTGACACAAAATCCTTTGAAATTAAGCAATAAAACTCACACCTTAAAGTGTATTACAGGATATTTTTATGCTGACTTCCTAATAAAGACACATTTCACAGGTTTATATATTCACAAATTTTGTGATCACCATGTTATTTAATGGCTCGCAACAGACTGCTAAAGTTAGTAAGCCACAGTCCTGTCTTCAGGGATCAGTTACCATTTGCTCTTGTATATTGAGCTTGACATACTAGACTATTTTAAAAAAAGCAATATACTATTTTGAAAATGACAAAGAGAGACAAATTAGGCAAGATTTTCAAAGAAAGCTCAAACCCCATGAAAGCACCTATAAGGGGTGAGTGAGAGCTTGAAGATGCTCGATGTCTTATATTATAGCTGAATAGTCTGGTCTTTATCCTCAAAGTCTCACCAACAGCAAACAAGCTTTTAGAAAACTTCTGAGAAGATGGTATTTTCTAATACATGTGATCATTCGAAATCGGAACTTAAGGAAAAAAAAAAAAAAGCTTCAGTAGCTTCACTGGTCCAACTTAGCCCACCAACTTGTAACGCTCAAGAACTACTTACAGTTGTGGACACCCACTTCCAACTGAAAGAGTTACACAGTAGCAGATAGATCAGAATACAAGCTTCTGCTCAGAGCTGTGGAGCTTCCCCAGTTTTGCACAGATTTAGTAACCTGGGTCAGTCCATGGAAGGGAACATGAAGTACCAGAGATGTTACAACGTGAAGGGGTCGGGGACAAAGAACAAGGTGGCCAGGAACGAGACCTTACCCTTTGGAAGTGGCAAGCCTGCAGAGCAGTTCTGCCGTCAGAGACGCCGAGAAGGAGGCAGTTTCACTTTCCAAGACAAAAATGAATTGGTAGCCCACCACTGCCACCAGGGCAAAGCCTTGAGCTTTAGAGTGGGTGGAAGGCCACTTAAGCTGTTACATCTCAGATTTAATGCAAACCCTGTATTCAAAATCAACAGCAGAAGCAGCTGGACATGAGGCAGCGGGGAGAAGAACATGCTAGGTAAGGGAACATCTCCTATCATAACAACTCACATAGCTGGGAAAAAAAAACCCAACAACTTTAAAGAACATAAGGAGTTTCCCAGGTTTGAAACAGAAGGAAGATTGTTCAGTCACAGTTGTGTCTGTCTGGTGGTGTATGTTGGGAGGCAGGAGGGGAGGCAGTGGATAATCAGTATAATGTAGCCACACACACACACACCCCACCCCCGATAACTTTAATGCAGTTTCTAACAGCTTTTGTGTTAAAACATCTTCCAATTCCCACCCAGTGTTAGAAGCATACAGAACCTGGTGGAGTAAAGAGTTAATCTTCTAATAGCGTATGAAAGAGCTGTTTGAGCAGAAAAGATTAGCACCTACACTTAAGGGGAGAGGTAAATTAAAGCATGCTAATAAAATTTTGCTTGAAGACTTATTTCAGATTCCTGTCTTCATACTGTCCCAGAAAAATTATATTAAGAAAATCTGAAAAATTCAGATGGAAGTGATCTGGAAGGTGTTTTCTTGTGAACGGAATCAGTATTGGTTTGAGAAACAGCTTCAGGGAACAAAAGGGGAGGGGGGGTGGGGAGAAGGGGAAGCACCTTGCCAAGAAATACAGAACTTAATCTACAGCAGCAGAAAGATAGGGGTGACACAGGTAAGGCTGGTAAATGAACAAAGCAGTGAACTCTGGTTGCTCTCCTCCAAACACAAAGTTGAAATTGGCTTGTCTATTTTTGCCTTTTTTGAAAAGCTCCCAATATAATTGCCACTCAGAAAAGGGCTGAGGAATATGGGTCAAGAACACACCCAAGACGCACAGGAAAACTAGGCACGACACTAAGTAGTATAAAAACACTTGCAAAACTTCACCTCATATGATGTCATCCCCTATACTCAAGGTTTGGGAACCCAAACAGCACCCAAACATTCCTAGCATTGTTCAGAGTATGCAACAAAACAGCAAATCACACTTTACAACATGGTGTTTATAAGTCCTGCCAAGATGCTATAAAATATCCTCCAAATAAAGAGTGTCTTCTATCAGGCTTAGTCTACTTAAAAATTTTACAGTTACTTTGCTTGATGTGCGTGTTCCTCTGTACTTAAGTTTGAAAAGATCTCATCTGAGATCCAACAACATGGGGCGGGGAGGAAGGGGGAAACAAAAAACCCCAAGAAACTCACAATTTCTTTTATATACCAATGTCACCTACCAACTGAAGCACTGGACTTGTTCAAATTGGACAAAGGAATGAACATGCAGGGACTAGTATCTTGGCAAAATCCCATTTATACCACCCAGAGAAGGTACCCCATTGATCCTGCTTTAAATTCTTAACCTGTGATTGAATTCTTACCATTTCCATCACTTCATCAGGAAAGCACATGCTGGAAATCCACTTGGACACAAGGGTTTCAAGTGGCTGATCCCACACACCTTGCACAATTACTTGATCTGATACTGGAAGTACAATCCTGATAACGGAAGGACATTTCCAGGGATGAAAAAGCAGGCCAGCCCATACCAGCAGCAGCCCATAGCTATGTAAAGCCAATTGTAAAATTAAACCTCCTCCTAACAAGAACAAAGTATCTATAGGCCAGCTGTAGGACTCATTTGCTGATGTTTGAATAAAAGTCTTCATTATGTATATTTTGTCCCAAGAGAGTAAGATAAGGCTACAGGTTTGAAAAAAAATACCCAAATGCCCAAGCAACTGTCATGCAGAAGATCTATCCACAGGACGTAGATGCTGCCAGCAAGTTGCTTTGCATGAGTGATGTTCCCAACAGAAGACACGAACCCCTCAAACAGGAGGCCAAGCAGCATGCAAGACAAACTAGCAGAAATGTATTATAAAGAGCCTCTGCATCAAGCATCAGACTTGGCCATCTTTGGGCACTCTGCCAACAAAGCCAAGAACTCGAGCTGTAAAGAGAGCAACAACCTGAGCCAAACACACACCATTTAATTTGAGGTTTTGCAACTAAAATTGTTTGTAAAAAAAGGATTCCTACTCATGAATGCTGAATATTGTAAAGATTAAATTATGTAAGCATCCACACAACACCAATTAAAAAGGGACATATCATCTCATCTTTCTTTACTCTGAACACCTGGGCAAAGTGAAAATAGATGTCTACCAATGCAGGTGAATTTGAAGGGATAACTCCTGCCAGAATGAACCCTGCTCAGTGGGGTTGTTTAATCACGTGTAAAGTAAAACCTGCTGCTTGTTCTCAGTGTGCACACACAGGACTTTTCAGTATTTTCTCATTTTCTTCCAGAAAACTGCATACAGTCAGAAAAGTGGGTTTATGTAACCAGACATTAAAGCAGTCCAACTAATTAGCTAAGAGGAAAGAATTTTTTTCAGATCACTTAAAACTGATCTGATCTTCCTTCCCCCCAAAGCAACTGCATAAGAAGATTAAATTTTTATGCATTAAGTTTCACAGTACTCTTAACCAGAACTTTCATAGCTTACATTTTTGTAGAAGGCAACCTACAAATAACCTAATAAAAACCCCAAACAAACAAACAAGGCAAACCACACATGAAATCCAGTTGCCACAAAGTTTCAGAGAGTCCTTGTCATCTTGCTAGAAAATACCTACACCAAGATTACGTAAATCAAGAGAATCTTTGAAGCAGGAGCTGTTGTCTCTGAAACAATTACCCAGCAAGAAGGTGAAAAGAAAATTGAAGGGATAGCCTTTGAGAGCTTAAGTGATATAAAGAGCTTTTTTTTTTTTTTTACTGTTTTAAGGAAGGACTACAAGGAAAAGAGGAGACAGAATTTGGTGTTTCTCATTTGATATTTCAGAGCCCAAAACCTTTTAAATCACTTAAATGTTTTTAAGATTTCCTAATTTAGAAAAGCACGGGAAGAGAGGGAGGGAAAAAGACCTGATATAGGGTACAAAATACATACAAATTTACTTTTATTTTACACAAATATCACTTGTTAGGGAAGGGGAAGAAACAGAGAAATAAGTTTGCAGATATTTAGATAGGAAAAGCCACCAGTGCAAATGAGAACAAGACTCATCTTTCATGAAGTGCTCAAATTACAAACTCAAATAATAAGATCCTAAAATGTTTCCAAATATGAGCAAAGAAAACTATTTCTCATTAAAGACTTTCAATAACTGCAAATCAGTAATGCTACAGACATCGATATGCTGGGTTTGTTTTCAGGGCTTTTTAGAAGAGATTTAGATCCCACTTGCATTCCTTGGAGCAAGACTGATGAGTTTTGGCCGCCTTCTCAATTTCTTAAAAACCTGAGACTGTTTACGTGAAATCCGTAACAGAGCCAAGAGCCATTTTTTTCTAGCTTTTCCTATACTTAAGACGTTTTACTTCAAAATTAAAAATCCTTCTTTTTCCTTCTACACAGGAAGTTTGTCCCTTCACGCTGCAGCCCCTCACAGACAACTGAAACCACAGCAGCCCCCCAAAGCAGCCAAGAAAAGAGATACAAGAAGACAAGAAGTGATCCAGAATATCTGTACTTCAAAAACACTTCAAAAGCTGTAGTGGCTTTATAGGCTGAATAGCTATGAATCAGAATTTATATGGGCAAAGTGAGCCAAGCTTTTTGTCATGTGGTTTTCTCACCAACAATAAACAGCGCTGCATAACTGGCAGCATCAGGCACATCAGGAATTTGCACAGGACTCGCACGGGACCCCTCTGATGTCCGGCTCCAGTGCCTGACGGCTCCCCAGTTCCTGCAGCGGGAAGGTTCTTCCCCCAGAGAAGACACCCATGTCCCTCCACTGTGGGACCCACGCTGACCTACTGCTCTCACCTTACAGAGACTTCCTACGTGGCAATATTAAGATTGCGAAGGGCTTTGAAACTTTGCGACAAGCCAGACGGAGATACGCCACATAAAAGAAAGCACAGTAGCTAAATATAAGAGAGTAAATTCAGGGTATACTGAGGCACGTGTGATAAGCCTTTCTTGTATGCTCATTTAGCCACAGGAACACAAAATAGAGATTACAGTCAGAAAGCAGGAACGGGGAAGTTGAATTCAACACTTTTACAAAGAGCCCTCACAGAGTCTGTAATTTAAGGGCTGACAATACGCCGATCATAATGCTCGGGGGGAAAAAACAAACAAAAAAACCAAACAACCAACTCCATCTATAGTGAAGCAGAGCTGTAACTCCATGCTGCTCACACAACTGAGAACAAACAAATAAATAAAAATCTACACATGCAGTTTTCATGCCGTTTACACAAGACGAGCGGCGTTCACGTTTCCCCGGCTCTGTTCTACAGCCTTAACTCCCGGGAATCATCATCAGCCAGCCGATTAAAACAGTAACAACAACGTGGGCCAAGCCCAGCACAGCAGCCGGCCTCCGACCCGGCCGCTCCGCCGGGCCCTCCGGCCTCCCCGCCCCGGGGGGCCCCACGGCCCCGGCCCCCGCCCCGGCGGAGGGGCCAGACCGGAGGGGAGGGGGTGTGTGTGTGTGTGTGGAGGCCAGGGCACGGCGGCAGCGACCCCCTCTCGCCAGCAAAGGAGCGGCGGGCGAGGCCGCCGGTGCTGCCCCGCGGGAAGCGCTCCCACCCCCCCGCCCCTGCGGCGGAGGCCGAGTGGGGGTGGCCGTGGCCGGCGGGGCAGGGCTGCTCACCTCTCCTTGGAGTACAGCTCCCGCTCCAGCCGCCGCTTGCGGATGAAAGCCATGGAGCCGCCCGGCCTAGGTGTCGTCGTCGCCGCCGCCGCCGCCGCCACAGCAGGCCAGGCCAGGCCGCGCCGCGCCTCAGGGAGGCGGGGAGAGCGGGCCGGCCCGCGGCTGCAGGCGGGCGGGTAGGCAGGCAGGCAGGCAGCGTGCCTGGCGGACGCGGCGGCAGGCGCCCGCCCCGTTTATACGGCGGGAGAGGCGGGGAAGGTGGCACAAGCAGCCGGGGAAGGGAGCCTGTCGGCACCGCGGGCTCTGCGCCCTCGCCCGGGCTGCGGCGTCTCTGCGGCCCGTCAGGGCCGCGGGGGCCGGGGCCGCCGGCCTGCCGCTGAGGGGTCTCGGCGGGGGCCCTCACCACGGGAACGCAGCCGCCCACCCACGCCCCTCCCTCCATCCCTTTCCTTAAAGCTTCTGCCGTTTTGTTTTTATTGTTTGCGGGCACGGAGGTGCCACCCGGGTGCGCGCCTCACGGCAGCGGGGGCGGAGTGTGGAAGCGCGGCCCCTGGGGGCCCCGGGGCGACGGTGGGCCCGGCCTCCCGGGGCGGCCGGCAGCGTAGTGCCCGGGGCCGAAAGTCGTCTTCGTGCGCCCACGGAGGGAGGTACAGGCCTTATTACATAGCGAAAGAGTCTAGTTACTTGCATTTAAATAAAAATCGTAAATATAATGCCATTGCAGTGGGATTCCTTCTGCCCATAATGTGTGTGACAGATGCTGCCCGGGCAGGAGGTGAATTTCCGCCAGGTGTTCAAAACCTAAAAAAACCTCTGTGGAAGGGGGAGGTAAATAACCCCCCCTTAGTTCGTAATAAAACACTTTAGTTCATGTAACTGCCATTGCATCTGATCAGTTTATAACGTGTTTACTGACACAATCCCTTGTGAGGTGGAAAAATACTCCTATTTGCATTTTTACAGGTAAAAAAAAGCAGTTTGCGGGGCGGGGGGATGTAATTTTTCACATAGGAATAAAAAGAATTGGAGGTTTCTAGGCTGCAAGAGATTGTCTAATCTAATCTCTGTGCTGAGGCTGAATCGGGTATATGTTTATCAGTGTACTCAAACATTTGCAATTTGTGGGCCCACAAACGTGAATATGAGAAGTGTTGTATATGCTGAAAAGAGTTTTGCTTTTGCTAATTGTCTTTCGGGGTCCTCTTAGGAGTAGTTCACAGAATCTAAGGAGGTGACAGATCACAGTTTGAAAACCAGTGATATCACCCACAAGAGCTATTTGTCTAACCAATTTGTAAGAGCGCCTGTTTGGAGGAAATCTGCAACACTTGCATGTAGCTTGTGCAAATGTCTAACAGCATTTATGTGTTTCTCCAATATCCAACCCGAATTTTCTTTGCTGCCTTCCTTATTGCATACTCCCAGTGGAAATGGACAATATTTGTTATGTTGTTCACATATGTTTTAATAAATATGCGTGTTTAAATATATATGTATTTATACAGTTGTTTATATGTGCAGATATGTGTGTCATCTTCTCATAGACAGAACAATTTTGTTCACTTTCCTCATAGACTGCGCTCATAAATGGTTTATTCTTATAGCTTTACTCTGGCTTCTTTCCAGTATGACTTTTGTCTTTGTCTTAAGGTTTAAGGCTCCTTATAGCAGTCCAATTGAGGCATCAATACCAGCTACAGTGCAGTAATTATGTCCCATGTATTATACATGAGAAGAATGTCTATTAATACATCCCAGAAACTTTCACTCAGAACCTTTTCTAACATATTGCCACCTAGTTCTCCCCATTTTATACTGTATGTTTGAGTTCTTCCCAGGCATAATATTTTGCCTTAGCCACGATGATTTCATCCTGCTAACTTTAGACATTTATCCAAATTATGAAACTAGTTTTGAAATCTGTTTCTGTCTTCTAGCTCCTGGGTTGGTGAAAACCAGATTTTTTAAATATATCTATATTCTGTGGCATCTTGCACATCACTAATGGAAAAATTGAATAAAACTGAAATGACAACAGATCCTTATGTGTTCTCACTGCAAATGCTCTCCAAGTTTGTTTTTTGCAAGCAGCATGCCGATTGGTTGGTGGTTTTATGAAACTGTCATGGGACGGGGTCTAAATTATACTAAACTCAAGATCTGTGATACTTAACTGTTTCTCTTTTTTCTACTGAATCAGTGAAATTGATGGTAAAAAAGGGCATTAGACTAGTGTGAGAGCATCTGCTCCTGACAAGCTAACCTGTTCATCATGGAATTTCTTCTAGAACATCCCTTGGGATCAAAATTAATCTGGATAGCTTTGGACCTGCTTTCCTTAGACACATTTTATCCTTTTCTAGTCTCCTTGAACCTATATAGTCTTTTAGCAACTCAGAGATTATTTTTGCTACATTATTAAGTAAAATTCTTCAGGCCCTATTAACTTAAATACTTAAATTGTTTTTAACTCATTCCTTTTCTAAATTCTGTGGTAAGATAAATTTAACTAAGTATCTGGGCACTTCTAATGTATTTCCAGAACATTTTCTTGTTGCCCTTTACACCCCTTTTTACCTGTCACTCATTTTGTACTGTAGGCTTTGCAATTTTATTCTTTTATTCATATTCTTTTATGTTACTCTTCAGTTGTGTCCCCTTATTGTGACTTCTTTTTCCAAATGCTTGAAAAGCTTTTAATGTGATGTTAACACAGTCTACTTAAGCTTCCCCTGCTTCCTTTTGTTCACATCAAGATAGGTTGCTATTGTATGTTTAATTAAAAATAATTCCATTGTTCTCTGTAGAAAATCTAGGTTATCTTTAAATGACTGAGCTCAGGCCTAGACCATACAGAAAGGAGGTTAATTAACTCATATAGAATGGCATTCTGTTATGATGAGCCTTCTTTTAGTACCTAGACTAGCTTGATTAAAGCTAGCTTAACTGTTTCTACATAACAATGCAATCCGTAGTTAGCAGGGCAGCCGTGCTTTTTTTTCCTCTTTTTCTTGGAGTAGGGAAGCCTATTTTGGTAAAATGTGTCATGATCACTTTCACCCAGTTTACCTTCTGCCTTTAAAATCAAAATGAGCTCCTCCCTACTCGTCATGCAATTCGAGTTGCTAATGCCTCTTATAACTTCCTCTGTCCCGTGAAGCAAAAGATCATCCCTAAAATACTAGAAGAGTCTGATGGACCTTTCATGTCCTGCCGTGATGTTTTTCGAACTGGTATTCAAGTAATTGAAATCCATTGTTATCTCATGGGCTAGCTTTTTGAATACCTTTATTAGTTGCTCAGAATGAGTCAGAAAAAACATCAACTTCCTCCTCCTGAAAACAGCTATAGTCTATTATGAAAAATAGACCCCAGTCGTGGCATACTTTTACTTCCTTCTTTTCATTTTCACCAAGAACAGTATCTTTTTTCTCTTCCCGGATTTGATACAAAATGAATCATCGTCCCCTGATTTCCTGTGCCCATTTTCCTTAGCATTCTTATATACAACTATCACTGAAGTGTGGCACTGTATCTCTAAGATGCTACTAAAACCATATTTTTTCCATAGGTTCACTAGATCCCTGGCATTTGACTTCAAATATCCCAAGATTTTCTTCATAATTTTCTTTCTCTTTTAATGCCTACTTCTTTATTCTCTGCTCCTCTCTAGGATTCCATATTTCTAGGTCTTTGTAACTGGCCTCTTTCAAAGTTCTTGTCTAATGTTGTTAAAAAGTCACCTCCCCATGTCAGTGAGTCACTGTCCTCAAATGCTCTTTCCTGTTCTTGTTGAATGGACATAATTTCTTCCCAATAACATTATGGAACAACACCCCATAGTCAAGTAGTTCAGACCCTCTGCCAAACCATCCACAAAACTGTGCCATTAACACCAGTATTTGTCACAGAGTAGCCAAAACTCAATCCTCCCCATAGAGGTATTATTCTTTCTTCTGTCAAAGTGCTGTTATAATCCTGTCAGACTGGCTAGTTTCTTCCATTCTAGGTTTGTGCCAGCATCTTGCTAATGATGTCCTTGTCTTTGCTTGTATTTTCCAGGTAAGCACCCCTGCTCATTTTCCTTTTCCTGAAGAAACTGGTGGAGAGCGAATAATTGAAAGAATCAGAATGACAAGAGGTAGAACCATTATATTTTCACACAGGTAGTGCCACCTTAAATAAATAAAGGGTTCAGTTCAGGCAATGCCCACATATCAGCACAAACTTAAAGACGTACATTGATTTTTCTTTCAGGAATGGGGGAGTACATATGATGGTATATTGCCCAATATATACATAAATGTCATTGTGAATACAAGATTCATGTCCCAGGTGTAGTGCTGTACTTACTGTGCCATCAGTTTTATTAGGGAAGGTTTTTACAATAGTGGGTTTCTGGCAGATATTCTTCAGGGTATTTATCCAGTAAAGCTTTGTCTTTCAGGTACCTAAAAAGCTTCACGAAATACAGTGCTCAAGTGTTCCACGTGAATCCATTCTATTATATTGAGAATTCTTAGACATGTTCAGAATAGGCTTAACCTCAGTTGATGAAGTCAGTGGTGAAGTTCCCACTGAATTGTTGGGAGCATAAAAGACTACTGAGCATATTTCAAGGTTGCCACAAAATGAAGAGATAGCCAAATTGCTTTGGTTTTAGTACTCATTGAAGGATTAGGTAGTTAATGCATCTCCTTTAGGTCTCTATATTCCTTCACTAACATTATTAACAGCTCTTTTTCATAGGTTAAGCCTTGTAGAATTTGAGGGCTGGATTCTTAGCCTCTGGTTTGGTATACACTGCTCAGGCAGATTCCTGCACTTCATTATGGAAGTGTCTTGAAGAGGACTTACATAATAGTGCAGAGTGTATGGTAATCCAGGAATAATCCTGTACAATTTTATATATCTGCACTGCTGGGGAATACAACAATACTAACTTAGTCTTTTTAGAGGCATGTAAGATTTAAAGATCAGAGACAAAATTTTAACAGAAAAGAATATATTTATTATAACAGGTTTAGAACGCATGCTAACTATACTGGAAAAAACAGCTGAGTATGTTGGTCAGGTAAGATCCCTCCACACACCTTAGTGTCCCAGCTACTTTATGAAGCTGATGACTTGGCTCCCCTCCAACACCCATACACACTTCATGTCATTAGATGCGTAAGAGTCACTCTGCTCTTTTGTATAGCTACTAAATATGGTACCACAAATATTGATTTGAAAAGTGGATGAGTGGTTGAGTCATTTCTCTGTATAGCCAGTGTTTTAAGGAAAGGCCTTTCAGTAAACTTGTTGCATATAGTCTACAGGACAATGGAGGTGTTTTTCATATAAAAGTAATGAAAATAAATATGGGTAGTGGTGGTGAGAGAAAACCCAAAAAGTCTCAGGGAGGGAGGGAGCATCTGTTGAGGACAGATACATTATGCAAAAGTAGTGTACAGATACAGCCTTACAGATTAAACTCTGGTTTCCATTTTATCTACCACCATAATATAACACTTAAATGGAAATTTTAAAAGAAACTTGTAATGTCATTGGGTGTTCCCTATTTTTGTATGGGCAAAGTTGATTTGTTGGCAGAACACTAATTTGCAGATGAATACATTGTTTTATTTCTTTCCTTGTGAGCAAGTGCGTGTGACTATATGTTTAAGAATATATATGTATAAAACTCTATGTCAAAGGGAAGTTTAAATCCCACTCTGTAAATGCTAAAATCACAAGTCTCCCTTTTTTGGTCAACAGGTTCAATGTTCTGCTAGGAAGTACCTTCCCTGGCAGGGGGTGGTTTACATGTGGGGGAGGGAAAAGAAAGCAAAAGAAGAACTGAGATGCTGGACTAAACAGCTTAATTTGCTTAGATAGCTTGCCTTTAAAACTTTTCAGCTAAGAATATTTTAAATTCCTATATTTTTTCCATAGGTAATAGTCCCAGGTATATTAGACCATTTATTTATTAACTACTTCTCCTCTGTATCCAACAGCATTCTTGCTGCAAAGAAGAGCTGTGACAGAACAATATTCATGGTTCCATTTTAGTTCAGTAAAACAAATGCATAATTTAGATTAATTTTCAGACATACGTGCAAGCATGTAATATTTCTTTGATATATATTCTAAATTATTGTTTGACTGTATCCTGCTTTCCATAAATCGGAACCCAGTTCAGCAAAGATAAAGAGCAAACCTATGATAACATAAGTTCTGTTTAAAAGCTAATGCTGTGTGATGAACTGGGGAGGTACAAGATCAGCTCAGCCAAAGCCTGAAGAAACATACTAGACTGTTTTCCCTATATTGAAGAACACACAACAAATATATAAGGGCCCTTCCTTCTTTATTCCCATCTGGAAAACTTGACAGGTTTTGTATGATGTGTAATACAGATGTCCTATGAATATATTTCTGAATGTAAGACCAGATTTTTTCTTAACTGGAAAACACGTCTCCTCTGTCACCACTCAATAGAGTTATATTTTATTTCAGAGCAGCTGGAGAAGTGACAAACAAATACAAACAATGCTTCTGTTCAGAGCGATTGTTTAGAACAGAATTTCTTCAGGAAATAATTATACTTGAGGCACTAAGGATGGATTCTTCTCACCTAAATTTACCCAAATACATAAGTTAAGCCTCTAGTCTGAGATAGTCTTCCATGTTTGTACTGTACATCATGTAGAGAGGTGGGTGATTCACCATTCTCATCTCAGACATCACACCTAAGGAGAATGAACTGCTTCATATAGGATCCCTGTTCACTATGGAGAGAGTCCAGATGACTGTCATAAATTAGACATTCAATTTTAAGGTAACTACAGCTGGGTAAAATGAGGCATGCGCTGCAGGAAGTGCTTTTCAAGAAAAGTCATGGATTGTGTTACATTATTTGTTAACAGCAACCCCTAAATTGCCCTGAAGATTAAACTCACTAATTGCCATATCACACACATGCAGGAGTAACTTGAGCACATATTAAGCATGTCAAAATCTCTGTGCCCATGATGATCTCATGAGTTATAATGATCAGGCAAGCCTGGACAGGCTGTACACCAGGCAGCATTGTGGAGGGAAAGTTCGCTGGACATAAAACACGCTGCTCTTATAGCTGCTTTGTAGGTTGTGCTTTAATTGTGATGGAAGCATAGCCACTGTCAGCTGACTGGTTAGACAGAGGAAAAGCAGTCTTTTGCATTTTAAGAGGACTGCTTTTAATTCAGGAGCAGAGGTGAAATTCTAGGTTCTTGTGTGCTCTGAAAAATTTCCAAAACCAAGCTAGCGCTTCTGCTCAGTACCTGTAAGCATATGGTAATTTTTACAGTATCACATATAGAGTTCCACTTGGTATGATATGAAAGAGAAAAATTCAGTATTTGATATTGCTCCCTCATTATAATAGCCTGACTTCAATAGCCTTCTGTTCAAAGAATTGGAACAGAATGGGGTGTGAGAAGCTACTTAGGACTACATCACTCAGCAATATGCAGAAAATAAATTGAACAGCTCCTCATACTGTAAGCCTTCCAATATTTAAACATTTTAAAAAAATTCCTAAAGGGAAAGACCATTAATGGAAGAAGCTGTTCAACTTCAAGGTTCCCGATCACTTCTTTTAAAAGTATATTGGAAAGATGGTTTAGAAACTGAAGCAGTATTTGGCTTGTCATTCTTGGGTGGTAAGGATTAAAGAGTTCATATGCTGCAATGGCATACTTTAAGCAACTAAGAATTTTTAAAAGTCTAAAGCAAAAGGCACTACTCTTATGAGGTTTTGCACCTGAAATCTGTTGCTTCAAAGGAGCCTGTGTGCTCAGCATCTCTAATGGTCAGGCATTAAAGGGTGCAGCACTTTGGTTGACAAGAAATGAGCTGTGGTGGTTTGGGAAGAAAAAAACAAGAAAAGAAAGCCGAGAGCATGGTTTATCATCACTACATGGATCACCACATCCGTGTCTGACAAGCAGGATGCATTCTTCTAGCCAGCTACACCTGTGAGTTGGATTGTTTTGACTCTGGTTATTTTTCTTCCTCTGACTGTAAGGATTTGTTACCTCTTTATGTAAGTAAACAGTAAATTCTTTGGGAAAGGGAGCATCTTTTGGTTGCGTTTGTATAATATGTAGCAGGATATTGTGGTCCATGACACTAAATCAATTACAACAATAGGGCTACATTAGTTGTTGATGATGGCAACTGGACCATAAGAAATTCAAGGAAACCAGCAAGACCCCAAAAGTCTAAATTAAGTTATGAGACCATAAGCAGATGCCATTAGCAAAAAGAAATGTTATAATGGACAAAGTAAAATTCTACCTGTAAATTACTGACAGCATTTTGTTGACATTCAAATTTTCCTCTACTCTGACCACTGCTTTTCAGTCAATCAGTAGAGCACTATCTAAACCCTTCCAGAATTTAAAACCTTATAATTTAGAGGTGATGTTTAAATGAATTTGTCTCTTAAAAAATATTTTTCAATATTTGCCAGCAAACACATATGTCTTTGCAACTGGTACAGAAGTTTCTCTGGCTGATCTCTGCCGTTAGCACTGCTGTTGTCACTGTCACATGTCTCAAAATATGTAACAGCTCTTTTCTCCACAACCATTTTCTAGAGAGAAACTTTATTTAGAAGCAAATAGTTTTTAAATTATAAATTTTTATAACTTCATAGGAAAGTGAGATACAAAGCAGGAGGAAGTACAATGAAAAGACTGGAAGTTATTGCACATTTAAATATGGATTTAAAACGTAGATAGGGTCCAAACACATGAATACTGAGCACGCAGCTCCCAGGGCGCTTAGGTCACTCCCAGCTAGGAGTGATATGTGCAGAGCTTTCAATTCTCGCAGGCTTTTCACAAAATAGATCCAACTGTAAACCACAGGCTCTTGTGAAACAAGCAACACCACGAAGGTTTTTTCTTCCATATATTTCATCAGAAGGTAGAACCACAACTGCTAACTGTCTACATACAATATAGAAATTAATTTGTAAAGGGAGAGATGTGGTGAACTAACAAGAAAAGACTTTTACAAAATCACTTATGGTATTACTTCTGCTTTTGGGACTGACTACCAGGTAACAAGCATGGTTTGTAGCGATACTCTGCTCTCAACCACACCAAGCCCTGGCAGACCAATTTTCTTGAAGCTTGTTTATTGCTCACCAACGCATGACCTGAGATTTTTAAAATGCTTGTATTTAGTGTCCTGTCCGCGGATGCTCAGCTCTGTCAACTTCTCTCTTCGCTCTCAAGCGTGTTTTGTGCAGTGTTTGCATTGCTTTTCGGCCACTTCTGGGGCTTACGTTTACCTGGCGGCTGATACACAGCTCCGTCTGCTGGTGGAAAATCAGTAGGACAGACTCCGGGGAAAAGGTGCTCACTCCACCTTGGAGAAGGACCCTTCAGAGAGGTTGGTTCGCCCCTAAGAAATCAGAAACTTAATTTGTATTTAGCTATTACATTAATGAGTGTTTTGAAATTAATTTACTTATATGTTATATTAATAAAATCTGGAAAAAATAATTTGTAGAAATGTTTTCTTAGAAGTTTACATTACCTATGCTTGTTTATGCAATGTTTGATCATATAATAAGTGGACATACTAAAACCAAAACATTTTCCTAGATGTATGCATTTCAATCCATTTAGGATGCTTATTTCTGGTAGAGCTATCTTCTGCATTTCAGAAACCAAAATAAGGATTTATACACCCAGTTTATGATGTCCTTCATTAAAAACCCCTCTATCAGAGCCTCAGGATACCTCCACACAATAAAAATTGTTATGACTTTTCACCTAGGTGAGACCTCCTGTTGAATTCTACACAACAAAGATTTCAGCCAGAGAGATGAGTGAAGTTCTTCAAACCTTGTAAACTGAGAAACCAGAGGAGGCCTTGATTTATCAATGTATGCAAGAAATTTTGAAGCTCACTTTGGCATTATTGTTGTGGCGACTGAATTAAGCACTCAAGCTATCGGTACAAGATTCCCTTTATTTCACAAAAGAATCCAACTTCTATATGTTTCAACAAAGATCTAGAAAGCACTAACGGCATACAGCCAATACTACTTACACAGGAGCGCATATCTGGCTCAGCTGGGATGTTTGCCAGTCCTCAGAACAGTTAAAGATAAAAATATTCCATACACATACTCATGACTGTCTTCAGCCACATCTTCCCAGGCCTACACAAGGCCATCCTCCAACCTGACCTTGTAAAACTAGTTCTTCAAGGCTTGGCAAACATACAGCACAACAAATTCTGACGGTCACTCATGAAAGCAAATGCCAGGTATTCTGAGCTGCTCCTACAATTATTAGAAATGCCCTAGAAGTAGACCATCAAAAGCCTTTGAAGGTATTTCCCTTTATTTCTATCCAAAGGAAAACAGGTCAGCTTTCCTTAGATTGAAGAAAAAAAAATCTGAATAAAACCCCAAAGAGAAGTGCTGTTTCACATTTTTGGTCACTTGATGGCACTAGACTAACACTGTATACATATTAATCACCAATAGCATAAGAATATTTCTGTGCAGTGTATTTTTTTTTAAGGCTTGTCCTGATGAAAGTGCTTTGTTTTGTTGAGATTTCAGACATAAAAGTGATTTAAAAAGTAAACAAACATAAAACCAAGAAACAGTTTTGAAATCTGGCTGACTGTGTTTTGTCTGTCTTGTTAGAGTTCATGACATACTACAAATACCATGACATAATGGAATACGCAGCATATCTGAGCCAAACAAAAGTCAGTTTTCCAACATAACACACTGAAGACCAAACCAAGCCTTCCCGCGTAAAATGTGAGCTAAATATCTGCGAACTTTGGACAGTGGCATTTCCACCAAAATGTGTGGCCATCAGGTGGTCACCTACATGAGGGAGAGCATGTGACATCCTGGCCTTTTCCATGTCTCAGTATCTACAGGGAAATTGCCAATATTTCAGGGCTAAGTGTTGGGTTCATTGTGCGAATGCAGAGGTGAAGGAAGCAGAGATTTGCTTGGATGGTCTCAGTCATGTAATAGGAAGCTCCTGCTGTGATAGATGGCTGAAGAAGGGATCGCAGCTCACTCTGTCTCCCAGTAAAGGTACCTCCTCAGGGGGTCTCCAACAAAATGTCTGTATTATCTTTATTTGTACTTAGAAATCTGAGAACTGAGAAATGCTCAGCTAAATGGAGCATTTTTGGGGACTTTTCAGGATGTGATTAGAGTAGTAAGGGAACATTTTTATTTGGTTGTCAGATGTTTTGAGCTTTCAAAGGGAAGAAGAACAAAATTTTTGAAAGTTTTCACCGATCAGCAATCAAAAATGCTTTTGTTGGATCAAAGAGCATATTTTGTTCCAATAATGCCTTTTCTCTGGATGTATGTAACTTCTTTTTCAATAGGAAGTTCCTTAGATTTCAAAACCTCCAAAAGTTTTGAAAGATTTTTTTACAACCTCCAAAGGCAGCCTCTTATTTTGGAAACCTAAAGCAGGATATTTCAGTAAGCTGAGGCAGGGAGGGGATTTTTTTTTTTTTTTTTTTTTTTTTTTCAAATGGGGATTACATTCAAGCCTTTCCCATAAATAGGTTTTAATGAGTCAGTAAATACAACAATTTGTGGCACAAAATTCCCAGGCAGCTCTAGAAATGATGCTGCAGATTGCAGCCACTCTCCCCCTTTCTTGCAGCACTCCTGAAAGAGCCGTTGTGACTGATGGAGCAGTGCTTGCACGGAGGGACTTTCATAGAACTGAGTATGGGAAATCCCATGACATCACATGCGCCTGTCCTAGCTTAGGAGGAAGGAAATGTGGTCATTGTATCTTAAGGCAATGCTTTTCCTTTTGTTCATTTTTATAGCTAGAGCCTAATTTGATGTGTTTCCTTTCTTCTTTTATTACCTATTACATTTTCATCTGCTTGCAGTATGGGAGACTTGGATGGTACTCATCCTGAGAGGAAAAAATCTCCATGATCTCACTACTTCTGGAACACTGGAGCATTTATCTGCATTTTTTTCATGTTGTCATTGTCTAACTGCTGCAGAAAGAGGGTCATGATGGACTTCACGTTCTCATATCCTCATATCTTCCTATCTTCAATGATTCTGCAACTATCAAGAAGTATGGTGCTTTCTGGGAGTTTCGTGGACTTTACAATGGCTTCAGTTAAGTGGAAGATTTGCAACTTGTCAGTCAGTGAATCCATTGTCAAAATTTTGGTTGGATTTGTCATCTTGTGTGTCCTTAACCATGTTAAGCTTGATGAAAAGGGTTCGCCAAAGCGTTGCAGTGATTTCCACAGTATGCAAAGCCAATTTCTGCCCTCCTTTCCACTCATGAAAATTAATAGCTTTCCACAGGAGGTAAATGAGGACAAACTTGGCTTTCTTGGCTTAAGAATACCTTGTTTTCATGGCTATCTGATTATGTATTTAATCCAACTACAACAAACTGAATCTGTTCATGAAATTGGATAAATGTGAGCTAAGCTAATATAAACCATATGGAAAATCACTGTTCTATGCAGTACGAGTCAAATTGTATTTGAAAATGTCCTGGTTTTGGCTGGGATAGAGTTAATTTTCTTTCTAGTAGCTGGTATAGTGTTACGTTTTGGATTTAGTATGAGAATAATGTTGATAACACGCTGATGTTTTCAGTTGTTGCTAGGTAGTGTTTATACTAAGTCAAGGATTTTTCAGCTTCTCATGCCCAGCCAGCGAGAAAGCTGGAGGGACACAAGAAGCTGGCACAGGACACAGCAAGGGCACCTGACCCAAACTGGCCAACGGGGTATTCCATACCATGCGACATCACATCCAGTATAGGAACTGGGGAGAGTTGGCCTGGGGGGAAGCAGATTGCTGCTCAGCGAACGCTAACTGGTCATCAGTCAGCAAGTGGTGAGCAATTGCATTGTGCATCACTTGTTTTCTATATTGCAATTATTTTATTATTAATATTGTTATTTTATTATTGTTATAATTATTTTTTCTTCCTTTCTGTCATATTAAACTGTTCTTATCTCAACCAATGAGTTTTACTCTTTTTTTCCTGATTCTCTCCCCCATCCCACTGGGTGGGAGGAGTGAGCAAGCAGCTGCGTGGTGTGCAGTTGCTGCCTGGGGTTATACCACGACAAAAAAATGTATGGAAATGTAGAAATATGTATGAAAGTCTTCTCAAAAATACTATATGCAAGTCTAGTTTTTAGATGCAGATCTAGTTTTTACAGGCTAAATAAAAGCATAGGGTCTCAAGCCTAAATTCAAACTTGCAAACTCGCTGCCAGAGAAACAATGAAGAGAAATGAGGAAAAGCTCAAGAAATCCTCCTTTCAGTATCGCACACTGTCAGATAAGTTTCCCATTATTACATATCTTAGTCTCTTATGCTTTCCATACATGTGCTGGAATCACATAACACAAGGCACAATTTTTATAGGTCTGGTAACAAATGATCATCATTTTAATTACAGGTGAAGATTTGATTACAGTTGTATGTACGTAGCTCAGAAACTGCCCTCTCTTTATGTCGCTGAACTGTGATCATTTTCCAAATCGTCTTTTGGTCATACAGCATAAATTGAGTTATTTCTTCTTTTAGAAATTTCTAAAGGTTTTAAAAACCTTGCAAAAGCTATCAGTCGGTAAAGATTTGAATCAGAAATCTAGCACTTGCTGAAAGGGCTACTAGAGGGACTTTGAGGAAGACAGGCACAGGGAGACTCAGTGGGCCCGCTTGGCAGCAGGATGAGTCTGCTGGCTGAATGGCATGGGCACTGCGGCCTTGTCCCTCTGTGTCTTCATGGAACCTCATGATCCTTACTCAAACAGATTTGCATTACATTTCTACCTGAATAAAATGGGATAAAATGCAGAGGTGGCTGTTACTCAACCAGAAACACTCCTGGAGACTCCTAGGGAGACCTCTCATGTCCACTCACTTCACTACTTATCCCTTTTGGCCCTATTGGCCATTAGCTACCTAACAGAGCAGACCCACAGCTCTGCTCTTTCAGTTCTGTCTTCTCTTTTGTAATTATGTACACTCAGATAGGCTAAGATTTATGCATCTGACAGAAGTTTAGCCTAACTAACTCTTCATTGCAAACCATTTTAGTTAAAGGCCTTCCTAGTTGGAGAATGTGCTCACCAGTTTCATAATAAAGCTAAAAGATAAAATCTTGGTCTCAGTGGGTAGGTTCATATTGATTCTTGAGGGACAGCCCTAGCAAGGCTCATGTTTGCAGCTCATCCATCCAGCAAACCTGGCCCCAGCGGTGGCTCCCACAGAATACACAGGACTTTGCATAATACTGGGTTGCTTGTTAGATGCAAACATTAAACACAATTAAATACAAGGATTTAATTAATCATTAAATTCAAGGAAGTGGATGGCAAAGGGATCAGCCGGGAAAAGAATCCATAGGTGTCAACAGTTAGGGAATGAATGGGCAGATCAGGGATGCTGGTGTGGCCTCAGGCTGCTCTTGAAAGATGTAGACATTGAGATTGATGGCAAAAATCATGTTGCTGTCAAATTCTAATTCTGAACAGCCTTGTGTCTGAGTGTAAAAGAGGGAAGGAAATTGTTGCATCCTCTTCTGCCTTGCAGAGACCGAAGAAAGACTGTCTGTGTGATTTTGCTCGTTCTTTACTCTGTTAACATTTCCACCGAGTTCAGTAGCAGTCTAAATTGGGGAAGTCCAGCTTTAATATCTTTTTATGCCTACAATCTTCCCTTCACAGAGCCTACTCATTTCACAAATTCACAGACTAAATTTTTACTTACAATAAAAGAATAAAACATTTAGTTACAGACTTCAAACAAATTATTACTGCATGAGTACTGAAGGCTGATTTCCGTACAAAGAGAAAAAAGTTGTGAAGCCAGATAATAAGCTAGAGCATCTTGGCATAGTTCCGTTAACATCAGTGAAGCTCTGCTGATTTACTCAAGCTGAGAATCTGGCCTGTTAAAATTTAAAGATAAAACTACAAATACCTAGTAAATTTGAACTTTGTACTTTGAAATATATGGCACACACTTTATCCACAGGTCTGTGCAGTCTTTGGTTGAAATCCACTGGAATTTAGACATATTATTTTTGGCCACTGGAAAGTGCTCAAATTGTTCCTTGAACGAAACAGAAACATGTTGTGAATTCAAAAGAAAAATTAATAGAAAAGTTTGGTTTTTTAAAAATTAAAATAAAGAAGGCTATGGAGTTCACATATAGTGCATTCCTTCAGCCCAAATTAACAGCTGTGTGCATGAAGATGTGCTCAAGAAGTCAGACTTAATTTAGCTGTCTTCCCTCAGCAATTAAGTGTGGTAACAGTAGCAAACACTTTCTTTCCCCTCTTTGCTAACTGTTCATTTTCCTTTTAATCTCTTAATTCCAGTCTTGAATAACGTGTGAAATTTTGGAAAGACTTAGTCTTTACCAAAGAAGTGCAGTTACAGTTGTGTGTGTTGACGGCGCAGTACCTTGATGATAACCATCCTTTCTGCCTTGGCAGCTCCTCTGCCTGCTGAGGGACCCCCTTCCCCTGCAGCCCCACGTACCGGCCCCGTGGGAGGCTGCGGGGTCCTGGCAGAGACCGTGGCTGAGGGCAGATGGGCACAAAGGCTCTTTAAAGAATATATCCTTGGAAATGTTATACCTGCCGGGCCATGGATCACAGACTGGGCGTGTCTATGAGGCCACGCACAGCCCCCTCACTCAGAGGTGAAAAAAGGGGTGCTTTTCCTGTTATCGTGGGTTGAGCATGACAAAACAGGAGTTTTGACTTTTCAGTCAGCAGTGGAAATCAGGAATAATTAAATCAAAGTTAATGGTCTCAGGTAGAAAACCGAACAGAGGATGTACGTACCCAGATGAACATCCACGCCCAAATCCTGCACTATTCAACCCCTGGAAGCCATGGAAGTGTTTAACACACATCTGCCCGGCTATGTAACAGGAGTCATGGAGGAAACTCACACTCTGATCATCCACGCTGCTTGATTAGCCCGCTGGCATTTTTTTGCCCTGTGCCTACTAGCATGCGGTCAGATTCAGATTTGGGGTTGGGAGGCACTAAGGACCATTCCCAAAAGGGAAGTACGAACATGAATGACAAGACTTAGCTCCCTCCACTCTTCTCAGTTCTCCAAAACTGTACTAGCAGCTTTTGTACCTCAAACACGTCAGCATATCAAACTCAAGGCGTGCAACCCTAATTTTATATTCATGCTGCAAAAGCACCATTTTGATAAGCTGCAATGCACTTTTGTATTACTATGACCATTTTGAGCACGTGCATGTACAATGATAATTATATGTTAGGGCCTCAGGGGCACCACGCTGGGCCTGAAGGAGACCTGAAGGACAGGTGGCACCTAGTGTAGACAGGATCAGGCCAGGCCGCTTTGCTTCAGGGCCAGAGAATGGTCCCTGGACAGGTGTTAGTTAGCAGTACAGTCATAGCCAGAGCGACTGCATTTTCAGGTTCAAATAATGAATGTTAGTGCTGCAAAGTAACTTACTTCTGTGAACTGAAATGCCACCTCACAGAACATAGCAGGTACAAGCGTAGGAAAGGCCTTTATCCTATACATACTTTAGGTAAGCACATTAAAGTCAGGATATAAAAATAAATTAAAATTTCAAAGTATAGATCAGTCTGGCATGTGTTTTTCATTACAGTAATTCTTTTAAATAATGTTCCTTTAAAAAAATGTCCTTAATTTTTATACAAGTGCAACTCATTGATATGCTGTATTATGCCTGACAAACCAGAGCACAACAATAATAAAGCCCCATGTTTTATTGGACAGAATGCATAATGCCATCTTCTCCATCTAGAGAGGTTCCTCTTTTCTCACTGGGATGGAGTAAGAATATGATTAATAAACTAAGTGATAGCTCTAAGAGACCGGCGCTCTTTTTCTCTTGTGGAAGTTAGTAAGACAGAAAACAGGAAAACCGTCTTGCAAGTGAGAGATGGCTATTTTTGAAAACATTAGGTACAAGGACATTTAAGTCCAAGTAGCCATTACTCAGTTATGCTCATGCAATTCCTATTGACTTAAATGTGTATTTAGTGCTGATCTGTGCACCACAACACTTACATATTCATGTTCAGTTATTGAGAGTAAATACTCTTGAGACAGACTGCTCAAGACTCACTAAAGAAAACCCACTTCAAGCATAGCTGAACAAACATTACAAATCCTGGGCCAGGAGAGACACAAAACATCCCAGCAATGATAAATGTATATTCAGAATGGCCTTAAGATACAATGCAAACTTTAAATTAGTTTCTATTGTGATGGACATTCTAGTTTAAAGGGGTCAGATTTTCTGAGGAATTGGGAAACAACCTGAAACGATGGGACAGCTTCCCATGGTGCAAGTCTGATAAAATGGTGTTGACATTATAATACAGAGCCAAAGTCACATTCTGACAGTGTAAGGACAAAGACAAAGGCTCACTAGCTGTGTTAGACAACTGGTTTGGGCAATAATTTGGCTAATTGCTGCATGTATATGTGGAAATGTGCTTAGAAAATGACAAAATTGTTTGACATTTTATCGAAGATCTTCTGCCACATTGCAAGAAAACTGTTCTCAGGACTGCTGTCTGCTCTCTCCATCTGCAACCCGCAAACAGTGTGGGATGTACGTGGGAAAGCGCATAGGGAAATTAAACTTGCTAGAACACTTTCTCCTCTAAGGACAGACAAATAGGTTGATGTTTTCAAATATTGGCTCCTAAAGTTAGGCACATAAGTCCTCAGTTCAGCATCTAATTTTAAGATTCTTAGTCCTGATTCCCCCAGTGAATTTGAGAAGAATCAGTGATACTTTCTAAGGATTAGGTGACTGGTCCTTTATTCACCCCATTTTTAAAAACACAGACACGCTTCTTCACTGGAAGACGGCTCACTGTTCTTCAGAGTATGCATTTGCAGCAGGTTACATTTGACCTTCAGTTATTGATTACAGAAAGTTGAAAGCATGTGAGTTTACATACACAGGTTTAGCTAAAATAACAAAAAAATCTTTCCTGATACTGTACAAGGCAGTAAATGTTAACTGAAAAAAATTCCATTTGCCGTATGGTCTTCAGGTGATTTGATGTCATTCAAAACAGGCATTCAGTAGCCTAATAGTTTTACTGTACCACAGATGTGTGCATTCCCTTTAAATATATTTTTAGTTTGCTTCTCAGGCCTTGATTCTTCTGCTGGCATTAGAAGCCCAATTACAGAAGCAAAGCAAATTCCAAATTCAGTCCACAAGCCTACATTATCAAAACCCTCTCCACTGGAAATATATTCATGTCAGGCTTGAAATACCTTAATCATATTTCTCTTCTTCATCCCCCAATGTGGTATATGAGGATATGATGTAGAAGAGCTAGAAGCTACTCAGGAAAAGCTCTTCCCTGTGTTGTCCGAGTCATTTCGGAGAATTGTGATTGGAGTCTAAGCTTAGGCTCATGGTTTGCAGTTTTAACATGATTATGCACATGCATGACTAGCACCCATACTTGAGTGCACATACTGCAGATTTTAAGTCAGTGGTTCCAAACACATCTTAGTTTGTTTTGTTGCTGTGTCTGAAGCGGGAATGATAGCTCTGCGAGGAGCTTTAGGGAAAAGGTTTTTTTTTCCTTGCTGCTTTGATTTCTTACAATAACAGAAGTATTAGTGTGAAACCTTTGAGCTCAGATGGGAAAATTTTCAAGCCAAATGACTATGTATTCATAGGGTCTTGAAGTTTAGATACCAATGAAATATGTGTCTGAAACCTTAGATGAGCAAGTCCACTTCACTTCGCACAGCCATTTGTTTGGGCTGCAGTCTAGCAGTTGATGCACGATCTTTTCCTCTCCAATCTACCTCATGTAGATCTGACAGATTAAATAGGGAAGGTAGTAATTCTACAGCATGAACTTCTTTAAGTGTGGCCAGTGTGAGCTAAGCAGTCTGTAGTTGACAGATACAAGTGTTTTTGTTCTGTTTTAACCACATGGATCAAAGATTAGTGTAACAGACATCATAGCTGGCAATCCCCTATTAAATCATGTCTTTTCTATCAGTTGCTCACTACTTTTCCTAGCATTATATCCGTTTACATCTACTATATACTTCTGGTGGTTTTGTTTTAAATGACTGGATTTTAGATGGGATTGTTTCAAATGACTGGAAAGATGATGAAGCCACTGGTATTTTAAAGGATTTTCAGATTGCCCCCAAAACATTTCAAGAATCAGCATTAGTGAAGTGGAACTTCACACACACCAACTCACCAGGGCCAGGAGTATATAAGAAAACTGCTTATGTCATTGTTAGCATGGTGAAGGACTAAGCATGCTTTACAAGAACTAGATATTGCCAGAAGGCTGAGCAGACAGAGCTGTAGTGGAGCAGCAGCACGGGGCATGTTAGCCAAACAAGGTGACCACACTTCACGAGATATGACATAGTCTCTTGTCTGGAATGAGCTCTTGCTTTGCTGAGTTACCTGTGTTGCAAACCCTTATAAGGCACCACTGGTCTTTTTACCTTAGCTTTTATTACATTAAAGCTAATATGGCTGTCCTGGTTTCAGCTGGGATAGAGTTAATTGTCTTCCTAGTAGCTGGTACGGTGCTGTGTTTTGAGTTCAGTATGAGAAGGATGTTGATAACACACGGATGCTTTCAGTTGTTGCTCAGTAGTGTTTAGTCTAAAGTCAAGGATTTTTCAGCTTCTCATGCCCAGCCAGCGAGAAGGCTGGAGGGGCACAAGAAGTTGGCACAGGACACAGCCAGGGCAGCTGACCCAAATTGGCCAAAGGGGTATTCCATACCATGGGACGTCACATCTAGTATAGGAACTGGGGGGAGTGGGGGCGGGGGATCACTGCTCGGGGACTAACTGGGTGTCGATTGGTGGGTGGTGAGCAATTGCCCTGCGCATCATTTGTACATTCCAATCCTTTTATTATTGCTGTTGTCATTTTATTAGTGTTATTATCATTATTAGTTTCTTCTTTTCTGTTCTATTAAACCGTTCTTATCTCAGCCCACGAGTTTTACTTCTTTTTCCCGATTTTCTCCCCCATCCCACTGGGCGGGGGGGGGGGGGGGAGTGAGTGAGCTGCTGCGTGGTGCTTAGTTGCTGGCTGGGGGTAAACCATGATAATGGGTAAGGCTAGTCCTATAATCATACTGTCCTGTTGCCATACTGTAACACCACAAGAGCCAGCACATTTTAGACATGTGTGGTGGGCACAACAATTTTTTTGGCATAGTAGCCATTCTCTTGGAGAGCCTGGCCAGGAAGAGGGTGGTGCTACCTTCTGGGTCCCTCTTACTCTCTTTGCAGGTTAGTGAGTACAATCAGGAGCATCTTAACTGCTCAAAGGTGCCAGGATAGCAGTTGTGTCCCCTGTTAGGACCTGAGCACAGAAAAGGGAGAGTCCCTCCACTCTTTCTCACTCTTGCGTGTGTATGGGTAGTTGTAAGGCTCTTGACGTGGGAGGGGCATGAGTCGTGAATCATCACAAATGCTGCTGCTAGGTATCACACAGTCCTTTTTCAGCGCTAACACGGGGATATTTACGGGAACTACAATGAAACTGAACACTATTTCTAACCTTTTATTAACGAGATCACAGTTCCTAGTTCAAAGCAGGTGAAATGATAAATACTTAGTTTGAGCCGAGAAAGTTAAATGGTATATGGAATTTTTTATTAAATAAAAAGTAAAAAGTTATATTGTAGACATGTTGCTTCTTGCCAAGCTGTTGTTGGTGTTCCAAGAAAAATTAATAGCTGACCTACTATAAAACCCTGTTCTCTTATTACTTTCTTGAAGCTTTCATCAAAAATAGATATCTTGAGTGTGTTGGATATTTCTGGTTCTTTTGATGTTTTGCTGTAACGTTAATCTCCACAATGCGGTTGTGTTAACACCTTCCTGCTGCTAAACCAAATTTCACCTTCAGACACAGGGGGACTGAATTTTTAGACAGGGATAATCCAGGACTCAGCAGTAGTGGATTTTGGAAAAGTGAGTGAAATATAACCCAAGCTGGGCTGACTCAGTTGGCAGGCTGAAGCTGAGACAGCTTAACAAGAAATGAGTCTTTAAAGATCCTGTGTGTTGATACTTCAGTAGTATGTTACTTTTCTGAAACTTCCAAGGGACTTTATGAGGACTCGAAAGCACTATTTCATGGCTGCAGAATAGCAGATTTTTTCCTTAGGAACAAGGGAAGTTCATGTCAATCGATTCTGGCCCATCAGCTGCTCTGACACCATTGATTATTGGATGTATTCAAATGGCTGCAGATTCCTTTCTCTTCAAGAGTACATAGAAATTAGAGTTGAATGTTTGCTCATGTATTACAAAGTTACAGGTACTACAGTGATATGAATTGTACAAGTCTGATAGATGGATGCAGGCAGCTAAACATAAGAATATTCTCAGAGCCTAAACAAGACCCTCAAAAGTTGGTGCCATCAGTATGTGTATGACATCAATCTGATGTAGGTGAACCTCTCCTCAGGCTGCAGTCTGGGTAAGGGATTGCTTGGATGAGGCTCAACTACCAGAGCTGCAGGATATTCACTGGATAAGAGCAATTCCTGAAGGGCACAAGGGAGGTGAAATCTGAGCTATGGTTTTTTATAGCCATTGCAAATGAAGTGGGAAATCTGTCCAGTTACTGGTACCTTAGCTCTAGTTACAGGAATAAACTACTATGGTGGTCCATTGTCATGGGAATGTAACTTTTCCTTTCAGCTCCTAGAACACTTCATTATGCCCATACATATATATACATATATGCATGTGTATGCAATATATAGCAATGTGTTCTGTGTCAGCCTCTGCTTGGAAAAAAATGTAAGCAGAAACTTCAACTAGTGATGTGTTGATATGTTTATTTTGTGTACCTTGTTTGTGCAAAAACGTTTTTTGCATTTACTTATTTTTTTAAATAACTCAGATTGTCCTTTGACCTGAAAAGCTCGTTGGCTATGCCTACATTAGCAAATGTGCAGATGAATAGGAGTGGGTCTGCAGACATTCGTATTACATGCATTTCAGAAGGTGTTACTTTGGCCTAATTCTATTCTGGTCAGATGGGCTGAATGCCTGTCAGTGACTGGAGTGCACCAGATGTGCTGCTGGAGTTAGGTTTTTTATAAATCATTTCTACAAGTGTCCACAGTTCTAAATGTCTAAGCATTATCCTTTAAACATTTGACAGACAGGTCTCAAGGAGCCTTATAAATCTTTGCAGTTCCAGAGTGGTTGAAATAAATGCTGCTATCGTTGTTTTACAGCTTGGGAAAGCAACATACTGAAGTATTGCATAACTTCCCAACAAAGAAAATCTTTGTTTGAACTAGGAATATATGCCATGTCTATTGACTTCCAGCTAATTTTTAAACTTCTCCTCAGTAGTTTAAATACAGTCTCTTTCAGAACAACAGATGGCTATAGATTTTTACCTCAAACTGTGCAAAATAGTGTGGCTTATTACCTAATGGACAAAATGGACAAGAAATACCTAGGCTATATCAGATTTGTTCTTTGTGACCACATGATGTGAAAGCAAATGCCAAACACAACCAAAATAGAATGGTTTTTCAATCAAACCACATTCACTTTGTGGTATTCTAAATATCTAAGCAACATGCAGGGTTATATAAATCAGGCATTCAACTCATAAGCAAAGGTATTCACCAGCAAATGTTGTAACTGTCTTATTTAAAATGAATGAATAAATAAGAACCACACTCTGCAATACATTAACACAGATCTTCGACTTGGTAAACAACAGTGACATATCTCTGATTCACACTTATTTTTATTAAAAAAAAAAACCCTTTAAAACTTGTCTAGGTTAAAAATATTCATACAGCAACTTTTTGTCTTCTATCAAAAGCCTGCCCTCTATTAGATCAATGACATTTCCTTTGAAAAACGCATCTGGCTTCTGAGACTACAGTGTCCATCAGTGAAATTCCTGGTGGTGAAAGAGCAAGAAGGTGATATAGCGGATAAGGTTACTGACATATCTCCAAATAGGATTTCCTCTGTGGCAATTTTGAATAGTCAATTTTGAACACTTATAAAGAGTCTCACAAACAGACAGTGAAACTTTATTATCTTTAACCGGTAAGGAAATAGGGTATTCTAGAGCCAGATAGATGGCTACCCCATTCAATCTATCATTCTGCCTACAGATGTGTTTGTTGTCTGATTGGAAAAGTTTAAAAAAAAGAGTGTGCACAACAAAACCAAAATACACCCGGCCAGTTGAGAAATGCTGATTTCCTAAAATATATTTCTCCCTGACTTCTGTAAGTAATCCATTTAAAACCAAGAAGCATGAGGTTTCACTATACTTAATTATCTTAGCATAATTATAAATGCTAATGGTCACATAATTATCTAGATCTTTTTAAAATCCAATCACTCAACTCACTATTTCACTCAAAAGGTCTCTTGGGGCTGTAAATCCCATATTTTGCATGAAATAATATTTCCTTGAATTTGTTCTTCATTTAACTGCCATTAATTACACCACATAACCTCTTCTCATATTTTGGAATAGAGAAAGACTGGGTGCTTGTCATAGTTTTATATTAATATCACTACATTTCAGTGCTCATTTTATAAGTTAGAACCATAAAAGAATACATAAAAACCTAATGAATGAGTTGAAGACAATCATAGAAAATAACAAGCTTTATAAGCATTATTACAACCACTACTTTAAATCATCATGCAAGCAGTCCTATTCAAAAATATGTCAGGTCTGCAATCAGTCCAAACTCAAAGTACGTATGAATATTGAAGAGGTGAATCCAGACTTTAGGACTGTGTAATAATGCCATGCTGCAAAAGGCACCACAGAGAAGTCCTGCATAGTCTGAAACTGTCAGACAGGTCTCACAGACCTGAACGCCCCAGGCCACTTAAAAGGCTTCATAATCACAGATGGATAATTAACACTATTTCACTCACCCCTTTATTTTAACGTCTTAATTCTGGACAGCCCTCTTCTTGCACCATTGCAGGTAGCAGGGTGTTGCCATTGATGCTGGAGAGTGCTGGACTTACACCAGCCCTTCCTCCCCCCACATGGCTCACTGCTGCTGTCACCACTTAATTCCAGTCCGTCCCCACAGGTCATTAAAATCATTACATTTTTCATTTCAGAAATCTGACTCTTACCATAAAGCACACTATGGGGTCTTTTTTCTTTAAATAGCAATATGGGGAGTATTGCACCTGCGTCAAGCAGAGCAGGGAATACTACTTGCCGTCCCGTGGTCTTTGTTTTTCCAGCCTGCGGGTGCTGTCCCTGATCTCCACTCTTAATAACTACCTTAGCTGTCATCTCCTCTTTCCTGCATTCGTATGTGTCCGCAAACAGGCTTCTTGTCTCCTCATTCTTCAGCATACTCCGTTCTTATCTCTTTCACAGCGTGAACCGGATCTCCTTGCCAAAATGTGACCTTCAGCATCTTTCGGAGTGTTTGTACTCTTGTTCCACCACTCTCTGAACGAAGTCAGCGGCGCTCACGTGTGTGTTGCAAGGCTTTGCTGGTTAGGCAGGGGCCTAAGCCCGTATTTAAAGTTTCACAGGCCCTCCAGTGCTCTTCATTTTCTTGTCTCACACTGGCATCTGACCCTGCACCACTGAAGTTAATGGGAGCATCCATTAATATAAATTCAAGCTGTACATTGTAAGCCTGGGCCCAGTGTCAGTAAAAGTGACATGTGTAAAGTGTCAGTAAAAGTGTCAGTAAAAATGACATGTGACAATTAATAGAACTATAGCCTATAGGTCCTACAGCTGGATTAATGACAATACTGACAAATAGAACCAAATAACCGTAGTTTAGCTGTCCCATTTGAAAGCAAGGATGCACTGGTCCAGCACAGAACTGGGAGACAGACTGCTGTAAGTGTGTGGCTCAGACACATCAGCGATCTGCGGTGTGATGCAAACTATCAGCAGTACTTTGCGTGTAAAGGAAAGTGTCGTTAGTAGTCTGCAGATTTAAGGCATGGAGAAAATGGGCTCTACTGCGTTGCCCATTTTGATTTTAGGCTAACATGATAGTGGTGTGCAATTTTGCTGCTTGCTATACTGCCTGAACAATGCAGATACAAGCAATGATTTTATTGTCAAGACTAGTTCTTAGCAAAAAGAAGCCAGGGACCTTTAGCTCTTTAGAATAGCATATATCAGAGGATAAATCAAGATTTACAAGGCTCAATACTCCTGCAACTAGCTAGGAGTTTATGCTACATTTCAAGAGGATCTCAAATTTTTAATACTGCATTTTGTCCCTTGTTGTCCGCCTTCTTATGTTTAATAATTGGAGTCACAGTTATATTTTAAAAAAATGCAATACAACACAATCTTTGTCATTTCTTTTCTGGACCTTCACCCACTCAGGGTGCTGTGCTGTCTCATCCCTTCTGCTGGCTTGCTGGAGCCCGAGACTGATGGAAATCCCCTAAAACTTGCCTAAGAGAGGTGGGGTTTTCTACTCAGGAAAGAAAATACGATGCTTCACAGAATCACAAGATAGATGAGTTTGGAAGGCACCCCTGGAGACTGTCTAGTCCAAACCCCCATGCTCAAGCAGGGTCAGCTAGCACAGGCTGCCCAAGACTATGTCCAGCTAGGTTTTAAATATCTTCTCTCTGCTCTGCTATCTTCTAGAAAGAGAGATCACATTTTTAAGTCCATAGTCCACAAGCCATCTGGATACAAAATCTTAACTTAAATCCAGTAGACAAAATATTTTTTCATAGATTTCATTTATGATTATTTATCACTGTTTTTACTATGATGCAGTGTTTGCACATGGTTGTGGAATCCCTGGTGCCAGCTAGAGATCCCAAAGCACCTATTTGAAGAAGAAGCTGCTTGTTATTTTGTTGTTATATAAAGTTGTAACACCTGAATAAGGATTATGTGTGTGTGTGTATATATGTGTATATGTGTGTGTATATATATACACACACATGCATATACATAAATATGTATGCATATTTATGTTTATGCATATGTATATACATATATACACAAATAAAAGGTGTTTCATTTGTGTACATGTGAGAAGTATTGGCAAAGCCAATTTTACTGCTTTCTCCCTTTCATCACATAAAAAAAAAGTTGTTCCCCTGTACACAAAAGCACAGGAAAAAACACAAACATCTGCCCAGCTGCAAATGTTGAACCAAATAAACACTGAAAACAGTAACAAGCAATAGAAATAATTTCATTTCTGTGCTTTGAGTAACACAAAGGAAAAAATAACCTTTCTTCTTCTGATGTCAAACAGACTGCAGAACAGTTATGTAAGCTAAAAAGAAATTATTTGCTTGTAGACATAATTCCACTGTGAAAACTGCAAGTTAAGGGATTAAAATTGGACCAAGCAAAGTCAAATAAACAACACCAGAAGAGCTGTAAAACGTATCATTGATGAACAATGTAATTATTATCATGCTCATGAGTACTTCCATTTGCAGGGACGATGGGTCAGATCCCCAGCTAAGTGAAAGAGTATACATTCAATTGAAATCAATGGACCTATTTTGGTTGCATATAAACTGCTGGTTGTTCATTCCCCTAATGCTTCTACGCTTCTTGATGTTGTTACTAATAAAGCTTGGCAACTATCATGGCTGACAAAACTGATCAAGTGAAGCAGAGAACAATGGTAAAATGTAACTGAAAATGATAATATAACTGTAAATCTTAACAGACTTTGTGATCAAAAATTATTACTTTGAGTACTGAGAGAAATACAGAATTTCTGAGAATTTTTTCAGATAGTCTTTCCTTGGCCAGCACATGGCATCTAGGAACATCTAGGAGCAGGTGTCAGTGACCCAACAAGGTTTACAACACAAAGAAGTTGTAATCTCTTTACAATTTGTGTATCCCGTGGGTTGATGATCACAAACGGTGATAACCATAATGCCGTTTTTACAGTGAGCAAATCTTCTGCACTAATAGTGCAATTATGTAATAAATAGATGACTTCTTCCCAGAGGCAGTCCAGTACTGAATTGGGAACTATTTTGGAGTGGTTTACTGAAGTTCATTTTCAGTTTTGAAGAGGCGTTCAGCTTCATTCAGAAGTTCTGTTGCTGAAGCTACTTCTGATCAACTAATATCTAGTCAGAGTGCAAAAATTGCTTTCTTGACACAGCATTTCAAACACACAAACCTCTTGCATAGCTGCACTGGCTCAACTTTTTTTATTTCATTGAACATAAGATGCTTCTATTTGCCTTCATGAATTCCTCCAAATTCTCTTCATTTTAAGGTCATCAATAAACTGATCCCCATCCCAATAATTTATTATATTCCACATTGCCTATTTGTTATATTGCATGACTCTGTAAATGTACAGTTTGAGGAAGCCAGAAATATGGAACTAAGTATTTTCCAAAAAATTGTAAAAGAAGTTGTGGTAAATAACTGATGTGAATTATTAGTTGCAAAAGTTTATGAACATTATGTGAAATAGCCCAGAAGCCACATTTCCCAAGTGAAAAAGAAAAGCCTAACTCACTCAGACTTGCTTAAAGAAAGGATTAAAATTGTCCCTCTATTTATTGGAAAAAAGGAGAAATTGCTAGTAATAAATATTAATCATAACTAGGAATTTTTGAAACAACTACAAATTAAAGAATAATATGATTCTTTCTGAAGTTTATTAATGAAAAAATGGTAAGTTATGTCTATCCAATACTACCGTAAAAAAAGAGAAACATTTCTATTTGTATGTATGTACAGCATATAGTGTAGAATATGTCAATGTCAAATATGTACTCTCCAGCTGTAACTGAAGAATATGTTAGAGAACAGCTGTGGAAGAAGATATTTTCAAATCAGCAATCTGGTCATCCCATACCCATGAGTTTTAAAAGAGCTGGCAAAGGAACTCAATGAACATTAATGCTGAAATTTAGTCAGTCTCGGAGCACTAAAGAAATTCCATTAGACATTTTTAAAAGTTACCATTGTATTTTAATAGGTAAGAGAAATAGTCTAGGCAATTACAGGCCTATCAGCCTCTTCCTGTTCAAATAATAAACAGCTGACATAGTATAAGCAAACCTAAGTGCTAATATAGTTCTGTGCTACAGTTCCTTTTAAGTGCTAATATAGCAGTAATCTAGTTAACGGCAATTCACATGCACAGATGGAAAACAGATCCTGTCTGACCATCCTGATAGGTTTTTTCAGTGAAGTTCGGTGATAAACATAATGATGCTTGACTTTTAGAAGTTTTTGACAGGGTTCAGCACAACGTTCGGGGTGAAAGCTGGAATGATAAAAAAGTAGTGTGGCACATACAACTGATGATAGAAAACTTAATGACCAGTCCTTGCAAATGTGGGGAACGTGTTGGGCAAAGTTATTTCTGCCCACTGGAAGCAGAGCTGGAACCATTTCATACCTCTATCATTGATGATTGGGTTTGCAGATGACAGGGAATCTGTGGGAAAGGCGAGTGATGAAGAGGAAGGGTTGAGCTGCTCAGTGTAAGCGAATTTTCTTTTTCAGACAATCACATGTAATGTCACTCAGGTTAGCCCTCTCTGTGCAAAGGGAGTCACCAGTTGTGAAGAAATAGCTCATCCCAGTACAAGTGCTTATTGTGTGGCAGTGGGCTGAGGTGCTGATGTGATCCTTGGACTGTAAACAGAGTGATCTTAAGAGCTGAAAAATTATACTCCCTCTTCATTTGGCATGAATCTGACTGTTACTGCAATCCTGTGTTACTGTTTTCTCCGCAGCCTGAGGAAAATGTTTACAATTTGGAGGGGATTCAGGGAACAGCCATGACAGATACAAAAGGACAAGTAAACATACCTTGGAGAGAGAGAGGGAATGAAAGAGCTCTGTCTGTTTAGTTCAACAAGGAGCAGATAGGAGGATGCCTTTGGTCCCAGTCTACAGCTGACTGCAGGGGAAAAATAGCTCAGAATAGAGGGTTCTTCAGTCTGGATGTAAATGCATAACAAGATCCAGTGTCGAGAAGCTGAGGACACACACGCTCTGTGGTAGTTAAACACTTTAATTGTTTACCGGAATCTGTGGTGAAGTCATCTGGAAATATCTCCGTTAAGATCACATGTTCTTTAAAGTGTTTTTCATTACAGGCAGGAACCAACACTGTGAAGTCCTGTGGCCCGTATCTGAATGCTGACCTCTGAATCAGATCCTACCCACAACATTCTCCCTTCCAGTCCAGCATATTTATTTCACTGTCTGGCAGGAGATGAAAACCCACCATTTTGGTACCTTATCCTGCACACAGAGACCCTCTTAGAGCCAGTAGCTGTTATATTTGCATGGGATAAGCATTTAGTACTAGAGTCATCTCTCCTATGCCATCTGCTCATGGCTCAGCACTTCAGACTGCGCCTGCACCTGCACTGGAGTGTAAATCAGATAGGCTTGTGCAATACAGACAGGAAAGCAGGTTAAGTGATCACAGTGGTATCTTCTCTCTACATAATCTTTGAGTCTAGTTAAACAAGACTGCGTGACTTAGTATCATTCTTCAGCAGGACTGTGGGTGGCATACTAAGGTTTAGTTAGGAGCATTAGAAGCAGGCTTATTTAGAGAGCCTAAGAGCAAAACAACCTTACACACAACAAAACACTTACTTCGTATTTATTGGAGTGCACTCTGAGTGCACCAGTGGGCCTTAGATGCCCTTACAAGACTTAGTGCCCCAACAACTTTTTTTCCTGATAACTTTTCCTTGACCATAGCTTGGGAGATGATTTAGATTCAGCGGGGAAAAAACTACGTTTAAATCTCCTTCACCTTTATCTTTATACTTCTATTGTATTTTTCTTTATTTACTAGTTCCACAAAGTGTTTCATGAGAGTTTATTTTCCTCTTTTAGTGTCTGTATCTGGTTATCACCACATATAATCTTTGTATAGCACAAGCATAATAGTGTTTTGGGCAGTTACATTAAGGGCTTACTGCTAGTTATCTAGTCCCATCAAATATGAATTGCAGCTGAACACTTAGCTGTTGGAATAAAAGAAGATTCTTTTGTAACTTCTGTTTTCTGAATATTGTGTTCATAGTATTTTAAAAGCTTGTACTCTCCTCAGCTATTTGTCTGTACTGTTGTAAAGCCCAGCTGTTCAAAAGACAGCTGGACAATATCATAGTGTTGCTTCTCTAAATCACTCAGGTACAGGCACAAAGGATGGCAAACACACCACATTACTTTAGTAAATTATTTAATCTCAGAAAGGTGGGAAAGGTTCTCTTGAAAAGTTCTGTTTGTTGGCCAAAACTGCAAAAAGCGTTCAGACTGAAAATCAAAAAGGAAGATTACACTGAATTCTGCTCAATTTGGGTAGGGAAGATTAGATGTAGGTAGAAAATTGGGTTAGATTCCCAGTCCAGCCTAATTTCCAAGTTAAACACAGCAGTCAAATATTGTGATAATGTCACCTAATCCCAAGGGCACCTGCACATTTTACACAAATGGCTCTTCAGAGCTAGAGCTTCATGTCAGGGGCATTGTCACTGCTACTTCTACTGAGGGAAATCTTTTAGTCCTGTGGTTGGGACATTGTGTCGTGGGGTGGGACAACAGGTTGGTGCCCTCTTTGGAAACGGCAGAAAATGAACTCAGGTTTTCCACTTTCTGGCCAGAAGACTGCTGCTGCTGCTGCTGCTGCTGTCACTTGAGAAGAGGCATTGGTCCCTCCTGAGTGCTTTCAGAAAGCCGTTTGGAGAAAATCCAGGGAAGTCAGTGTGTGCCTCCTGGCAGCACAGAACCATGTGCCATGGGGCAGGAGACAGGCAGGACTTCAGACCCACCTCTGTCCTCAGCTTCTTCTAGTAACTACCCGAACTCTCTCAGGTTGCTAACTGCTGTAAAAGCTGTTCTGAGACACCTAACTTGCCCTACAATCGCACTGACTGCTTAGCTGCCTAACTCCACATGAAGGCTTTCATTTCAAGAGTCTAGACACATAAAAAGTAGGAATCTACTTCAGCAAATGCTGAGCTTTGTAGCCTCAGTCTCCTTCTGTACCCCATTGAAAACATCGTAGCAGAAATTGTGCTTGCTTGATATATTAGCAGGTAGTTTTTGTACTGTTCAGGTGAATAAAGTGAAGCCTATAATGTGGACAACACTTGTTAATATTCTGTGAAGAAATGCCATGCTGACCATGGCCCTGAATTGAATGGCCATGACATTTCCTCAAATATAAGGAAGGGCTTGAAATCCTTAGAGCTCTTGTAGAACACAAACCAGCAAACCTAATTCATTACATGGAAATAAATTCCAGCCTGCCCTTTCCCCACTGATATTTTGCTGGGTAGATCCTTTGCTCCAATTTTGCTTTTTCTTCCAGCAGTTTTCTGAGGCTTCCCAAGTTCCCCAAGCTCCATATGCTTTCATTTTATGGACAAAACATGGGTGTCCATACAATGTCTCACCTACTAATCATGTTGCTTTGTTCTCGTGTTGCTATAAGATTGCCACACCATCATACAAATATGTAACAAAATATGTTTTGTGTGATTTTTTCTACACTGTGGGGTACTCAGTGTGAGCAATTTCCTCCCCCTAACCTTTCTGAGATATATGGATGTCCTTCAAGAAGGCCAAGGATTAGATAATGACCAGCTTCGTCAACCCGCCCTTTGTAGACTACTGTCTACATCCTGGGATTAGGTTTTGTGTCCTATGATGACTAATGCTTCACAAGTACACAAATTCATACACTAATTCTTTGCTGTTGCTGAAACACGGAACCATGTGCTGTTTGACAGAGCCTTGAGCACAGACATGGTGCAGCACCGTCTCTTGGTAACAATGCCATTAACGCATGTGGCGATGTCCCCACTGCACAACCAGGGAGTTAATTTTTCACTGAAAACTACAAATCTCTTTATTTGGATCAGGCTTGGATTAATTTGTCAAACCAGACTTGCAGGGCTGGCTATTATCCTTTCCAGGGGATGGTGATTAGATCGGTACATAGGTTGGGGGTCTAATCACTGTCTTATACAGTAATAATAAATATTATAACCTCCTTTGCTTTATGTTTTTCTAGCTGTGCAATCTGTCAACCAGTTTATCTTCTTCTACTAATTAGGCTGGGGGCTTTGGGGGAATTATACTGTAACTCCTAAATCTCCTTCCTGATTAGCTCTGTGTTTACCTTCATAATTTGATTTGATAGTTTTTACTACTATTTTAATACAGAAGAATACAATTATTAATACCCGTGGTGGGGGCATTGGTACCTTGACTGTGTAACAACAGTGTCAACTGCTAACCCCCTGCTGTGCTATCCCAACGCTGAAAATGGCTTTAAACGTCACTTGCATTACATTTTGGAAAAGTGTAAAGAAACAGATTTGTGTGGTAAATGTGGGGACTTATCCCCTGTTGAAGCACTAGCAATGGGGACTGAAAGGCTTCTTTACTCTGCCAGGAGAAAAGTTTTCAGGTGGAGTAGAGGCAGTGCTCGCTGGACTGCATTGTCCCTGAAGTCAATGAGATCTCTCATTTGGATGACCATCAGTTGGTCACCATTGGATTTTGCCCTTTGATGGGAAGTAGAGGAAAAGTTTCCTGAGCAAAACTTTTGCCCTCTTTCTTTGGGAACTGAGAGCTGTGAGGGACCACATAAATACTCACTCTCTGAGGGACTTTAGAAGGTAGAAAAAGCACTCTGAAAAATGATTTGTAAGTTTTAATTCTAAGGTTATGAAAGAAAGTGGGGCAGAATACACATAAAAAAACTTGCAAGAAAATATTTTCTATTTTGCTGATAATAGCTGAGGGCAGTGTTTACATGAGGGAAGGAAAATGTGCTCTAGAAAATGGACATCATAAAAATGCCCCTTAACTTAGGAGTTCATGTCAAAAGAATCAATAACTTTCTCCAATCAAATAACTCCACTTTTTTTTTTTTATTTTTTTATTAAAAAAAGAACAACCCAAAACAGGAAGTGAAATGCAAACTCCCAAAATCTGCTTAGGAAAAAAATTTAAAATTCAAAGGAAGCAAAAAATGACATTTCCTACAGAAACAGTGCCTTGGCTGCAGGAGACATTTAGAAACTCTTCTGTTTTCTCTTTTTCTGGTTAAATTAGTATCTTGATATGCTGTGTTGTTTTTGTGTGGTCAACAGCTATGGGAAAACATACTTCAACTATACTGTAGCCAACTAAAAGCTGCTATTGACAGCTTCATTTTTATATTTCCTGATTATTTTTTTTTTAATTTGAACTGTGGAAACATAGCATAATATTACTACAGCTGCTTGGATGTAATAAAGATCTGAAATGACACAGAATCACGAGTTGTGGCAAAGCCCTGTAAGTGATGCTGGTCTAGTTTACAGACAAAGTAAATGTGAAGAAGTGGGGGAGCACAGGATCACAAAATCCTGGTTTGGGGATCTTAGCTTAATTGTGAGCTTAAAGTACCACTGGGGCCAGGGCCGCCAGGCAAATGAAGGGTTTGCTCTATCCTGAAGGATGCTCATCTCTGACAGTTCCAGCAACAAGAAATTATGGTTGGTGGGAGCAGGGTGTGGGAGATGAGGGGGCACAGGGCTCTCTGTTAGAGCCAGTGTCAGTACATGCAGGACACTCTGTCCTGTTGTACTCAGAGGACAGAGAAAAGAGAACATTGAAGGTAATGTCTCAACAAGGATGTGTTGAGTCCATTGGATACTCCAGTAGATTTTAGAGAATTTCTTTCTCGGGTCCAAATTCTAATGGATTTGTAGTAACTTCAGTCAGAGCAGCTTAAAAGTTGATCAACAAGATGAGCCTGGGAGCAGGCTAATCCTGGAAAGGAAAGAGGAGAAAAAAGTTCCCCAAACCAGCTTGTGTATATCCTGCCCATCTCGCTGCCTGTGGCAGAGGCTGAAAGGGAGCCGGGGAGCCGGAGACAGTGCCTTCCAGCAGGGGAGCAAAAAAAAGTGCTTCTGGGACCAGACAGGAACAACAGGACTGTGAGCACAGGGAAGGCACTGGAGGGGGCAAGCCAAAAGGAGCTGATGGTCAAAACTCTTCGTCTTACTGCCTTGACAACAGCCAGTCAAACCTAGGGATTTCCAATTAAAAAAAAAAAAAAAAAAAAAAAAAAAAGAAAGAAAAAAGGAGGGATATTGAACCAACTAATTCTCAGTGTCCATGATAATGAGGTTTTGGATAAACAAATAGTTTTTGGAACTTAAGCTTCTTAGAGCATTAGGGAGGAGAAATCCTCAGATGTCACTGTAACGTGTCTGCTTTTTTTTTTTTAACACAATATGTCATGGAAGTGCAGCTGATGGCCACTCTTGAGTGTAGTTCAATAGACTAGCACACTGAGATGGCCATATGTGGGGAAATAAACATCTTAGTAAACTCCTTGGCATGTGACCAGTATTGAGTATAAATCTACAGAACAAGAAAAAGCAGCCCTTTGTGCCACACGATTATTTTTAACTTGAGCTTTCAAGTAGCTATCAGAGATTACCTCTCATCTTTCACAGCATGAATTTCATGTCTGTATTGTTAGGAAATACAGAGCAATATGGAAAGCATGAAGAAAGAAAAGAGGAATTAAAGTACCTAAATCAGCTGAGTCATGGCTGAAATACAAAAAGGATTTCTGAAGGGCTGAGATTGAAACAGTAATGAAAAAATCCCTCATCTATAGCTATGGGGTTACTTACTACAGTGTTTTTGATGGGAATTATGACAGGGTTCCTGGGGATTCTCTTGCTTCAATTAATTAAACTCACACTGAGAGGACTACTTGAGCCCTGCAATGATTATTTCTTTTTTTTCATGGGAAAGTAGGAAAAGCGATTTGAAAAGAATTTGGTGAGCCTTTCTTTCATTTTCTGATGGTGAAGGCTTTGAGTGGAAACCAGAGCTCAAACCACAGACCTGAGCCTGGGAGCAGAGCATGAGGTGAGATGTGACAGGCACGGAGGGGAAGGCAGTATTGCAAGAAAGAATGGACAAAATCTCTCAAATATCATCACCCCCCCATATCAATTTGTTCTCCTTTCTTATTTCTTTTCTGCATTCCTACTGCATTTTGCCTTTTGCCTCTCACTCTTAATTCGCTTTTGTTTCTGAGCTGCGATATGCTTTTTCAAGAGAAATAGCAAATTATTTTGTTTTGTTTTGCTTATTTATTTTATTTTTAAGTGAGGCAAAAGGGTAAGTCTTCCTCTCCAGGGAAAGATGAATCACACTAGCTCCTGTAAGCACTAGGCAGAGTGCTAACTAACTCTTTGGAGCCGTATGGTCTTTCAAAACAGTCTGCTATTCTCCAAGGAATCAGTTTAACTCCTATAGGAGACACCACTCCCCAGATTTCTCAGAAGAAAACCAGGTTATTCGAAACAATCTTCCTCTTTGAAACAAGTCACTCAGCACTGCGATATTCTTTTCTCTCTTTGAAGTTGGACATACGGTAGTGCATGTGGTAAGTATGAAAACACCACTGGGTGATAAGAAACATACAATTAAGCCCATAAGTGATAATGAACAGATGCTTCCCTCCCACAAATGCTTTCTCGTATCAAATGAAATCTGGCTGCAAGATTTTATCAATTCTAGGAGTTTACTCAACTTTAGAGAAAAATGTGGCCTACCTTGATAATATCCCATATGGTTATCTCTTGCCCCAGGGCTTTTACCTTTGTGGGTATGTTCTTGTTGTTTCTGTTAAACTGATTTTTCTGATCTCGGCAAAATTAAAAAAACAAAGAGGCATGTGACTCCTTGTGGGTTTACAATAAACAAAGCCGGTGCACACGTGCTATCTGATGGTGGATCTTTGTCTACACTTCTACTAACTACTGAGATATTTTTCCTCTACTGGGAGTGAGCAAAGATAAAACTAACCAGTTTACATCAGTAACATATCAAGGACATGCTGGCAAAATTAGTTTGTCATCATATTTGATCCAGGGCTGGCCAGGATAGGATGGTTTCCAGCAATGATCTGTCTTTAACACGTTGAAACTTCACTTTGCCCTCTGGTATTACCATGCTAGTATTTACTATTACACCTCATGAGTGCCTGGGCAGAGACTGGGACCTTTTACGCTGGGACCTGTGCAGGTCTCCAGCAGGCTGGATAGCTGTGAGCCCTTGCAGCTGTGGGGCGGTCGGTGTGGCCCGGAGGGCAGCGCAGCACCGGGGCTAGCCCGGTGCCTGCACCCACCTCCTCTCCAGCTCTGCTGCTGCTCTGCTGTACAGCCACCAGTCAACCATTATCTTCTCTGCGTACCTGATTCTTCCTTCTTTTTTACGTGTCCCGATGTTTTAGGTGGGAACCTCTGTAGGAGAAGGATGCATTTTATCATGTGTCTGTCGAGTGCCAATCTTGGCATTCCTGTGATATGAATAATAATTCCAATAATAAGGCAAAGCCTGACCATCTGGCTGCTATTATGATAATGTCTTGCTCCGTGACAGTAGGTCACTCTCTGCAGCTGCTTCTCTGGCTCATTCTGTATTGGAAAAGACTACTCTTCGGCTTTGGGCTAAGTCTCCATGGCTTGAAGATAGGAAAGGCCTGTGGTAGTGCCACCTGCCCGAGGTACGGAGGCTGAAAAAAAAAATGCACCGTCAGGAGAGTATCACTCAGGGTTGTATGCTTTGATACTCAGCTGCGAGCATCAATTAAGCCACTGATTTCACTCCCAGAGTGAGCGATGGTCAGTGCTCCTGAGCGACCGTCTTCTCAGATCACCCCATCCATGCCTGTCTGGTGTCCAGATAACATGTTCCATGGAGTGAACTCTCCTGCTTTTATTCAAGCATCTATGGGTAATGACAAGATTATGACTTAGTAACAAACCTCTTCACCTCCCGGTCAGCTCCAGCTCCAGGTCCTGCAATGTGAGCCAGCACAGCAGAGCGCTGGAGTGTCATCCTTGCCCACTTCACTCCATTTGCTGCTTGCAGAATTTCTGTGTTCCTGGTTGGCATACAGCAGACTCTTCAGTGCTTTGGGATCGAGATACCACTATAGCTGTGAGTCACAAAATGAAACAAAACATAAATTAGAAATTACTTACGAGCTGCGTAATTTATGTTGATCAGAATTTTCAAACGTGGCCTTTTTCAAATTATAAGATGAAACGTGGCTCCTGTGATGATAATTCACATGGCTGAATATAGTGCTACTGATAACAATACTCAGCAGTGGGAAACTGTTGAATGCTTAGCCTCACTGTTTATCTATTATATGGTCCCATTAGCTATTTTATTTTATTCCATCTAGAGTTTGCTTTAGTTTGTGCAGTATGTTTGGCACAAGCTACATTAAAAAAGTGCTATTGCCTTTACAAAATTATTTTTACTGTCTCAGAGAGCTAGCTTGCAAACACAAAGCTGAAATTAAAACTCCTTTCCCCTCATATGTACATGTAACTCCAGAATAGACAGGGACCTGAGCATAACTGGATGAGCAAGAAAAAATTCAGCAGTCTTTCCTGCATGGTATGCAAAGACCTTCACTGCTGTATGGCCAATGCCTTGCTTACGGTATTGGCCAATGTGTCTGCAGGGCCACTAGGTCCCGATGATTCCCTGTGTGAGGCACAGAAAAGGTCCAAGGGATGGATGTGTCTCTTTAGCTATGCTGTAGCTGACCCCAGTGTAGCGATTCAGCCCCCAGACCAAGCAGGTTAGGGTGGTCCAGCCCCCCGCCCACGGCCAGCCTCCCCTCAGGCAGGCTGGCTGCCTCCGTACCGCACAGGCCTCATCCCAGGCTCCTGGGCGCTCCCACGGTACCCTGGAGCTGCACAGATCAGTCTGGAGCTGCAATGCACAGATCGGTTTGCATGAAAAGTGGGGGTTTTTCCCTCAAAACCCATGATAAAGATTTTGTAGCCCCCTGGAGCATACAGCAGGAAAGGGAGGCTGTGTGGGGGTGTTTGAGTGGGGTCTTTTGTGGTGATGGGCATGCAGGGATAGTACTGGAGTACTGCATAGGGCTGGTGTCATCTTGTCCATCGTCAAGGACAAAACTAAGGTGTTTCCATAGGGAAATGGGTTTAAAAACACACACAGGCCTGCAGTGAAGAGGAACTTTACTCCAAGAAGTGAATCCCAGGAGTGAGCTATCACTTAAGCAACAGAGTTATCAGGGCCCAAGAGTGAATTGGTGAACTAAGTTATTTGGCAGTGCTGATATACCTTTTAAATCCCAAAAATGTGCTGAAGGAGTATACAGTTTATTTACCTGTGTTTTTTTTACCACTGATCAGGCCAAACTTGCTCATATCCAGAAGTCATCTCAGGCTGTAATTTTTTAAATCCCCACAGAGACCTTGCTGCAGCAGTGTCCTTGGGAGAAAGGCGGGTTCTCTGCATGGCCCAAAGCAGGTGGAGCATTCACATGTCATATTGCAAATTGGATGCTTAATTCCTTTGGGAGCACTTCCTTTGTGTGAGGCAAATTAAATCTCTGGCTTGTCTGAGGACAAGGAAAGAAGACTGTTTTGAGGACAAAGGGGAATTTCAACCCTCTCTTGAAACACAGCTTAATTCATTTTAAGTGTTTGCTTCTGTGCCTTTACCTATTTTATCTATTTTCTCTTTTGATAAGAAACATAGCATGGAATTAAAGCATTCTTTCAACACCATTCTGTGTTTGGCTTCACTCATATATTTCTACAGCCTAAATTGTTTTTCTACTTTTTAATTCAGTTGTATTAAAAAAAATAATGGTGAAAGTCCCTTTAGTCTTAATGATAGAAGACCAGGTCTTACTGGAGGAACATCTTCTTCATAGAATCATAGAATGGTTTGAGTTGGAAGGGACCTTAAAGATCATCTAGTTCCAACCCCCCTGCCACAGGCAGGGACACCTTCCACTAGACGAGGTTGCTCAAAACCCCATCCAACCTGGCCTTGAACAATTCCAGGGATGGGGCATGTCTTCTCCAGGCTGGACAACCCCAACTCTCTCAGCCTGTCCTCATAGGAGAGGTGCTCCAGCTCTCCGCGCATTTTCATGGACCTCCTCCGGACTTGCTCCAACAGGTCCACGTCCTATTTATGTTGGTGGCCCCAGGGCTGAACACAGCACTCCCGGTGGGGTCTCACAAGAGCGGAGTAGAGGGGGAGAATCACCTCCCTTGACCTGCTGGTCACGCTTCTTTTGATGCAGCCCAGAATATGGTTGGCTTTCTGGGCTGCAAGTGCACATTGCCAGCTCATGTTGACCTTCTCGTCAACCAAGGCTTCTAAGGCTTTTTGACTTCCATGTGTCTCTGAAGAGGAAATTTTCTGATTCATTTTGGGAAAGGCATGCAAATCTTGAGATAAATTCTTCTCCCAAACAAGATATAAAGAACCATTTGGAAAGTGACCAATGCGGGCAAATCAATTACAACAAATTATTCATATGATGAATTCCATTTTTTTCTGTTTGCAAATATGCACCATGAGTCTGATGTTTAGAGAGATGAACTAGCTGTTTATTGATATGCAGCTTATTTATGAATCGTTCATTGTAATTCCAGTCATAGCTCTTTTGAGGGCACACAGGTCATGCATTGGGTCCATTTTCCCTGACTGGATGCACATTATTCTTTCAGAATCTGGTACAAATATTCATTATGACAATATCATAGGCATGATTATTTGCTGCTATTATAAGAGTTCCTTTTCTTAGAGCATGGGGGGAAGGTATGCTCACCCAAAGCAATGTGCTGAAAAACTTCCATACAATTGGAATACAATTCCATACAATCCCAGCTGTGGAGGTGGTTCTTGCTCCATCTCAGACATTTTGCGTGTCGTACAATGGTCAGTTTTTCAGGTGTGATTGAAATAGCTGGCAATGGCTGATGACCCAGCTTCAGTTGACTTCAAAGCACAGAGAGAGGAGTGGAGGTAAGAGCAGAAAAATGCTGGGAGAGATGGATAAATGAAGAGGTAGCTTGGTACCTTTGCCTGCCCACCTACTGCTATGTTGGTGTGTTGATGCAGCACTGCTGGGTGTGGAAATCCCCCCAAAGGCAATTATTAGACTCCTTACCAGCCTGTGAGAGGTATCTCCCATAGTGCAGATGTTTGCTGTGCTCGTGGGACTGGTCTCTGGGAGGGCAGGGAGCAGGGCAAAGGCATTTTGGTGGAGTGGAGGCACTGAGGAAAGGACAGGCTCTGACAAACAAGGAAATTAAGTGCAGCCTTTGCTGCTCTCAAATGGCAAGCTGAAGGTGTCATCAATTACAAAAGCAGTTCACTAACTTCTGACCTGGGCAAATGGATCCACATCTCACAGTCCGGTGAGGAGCATCAGAAGGGACATTTACCCACTTCTGGTGTAACAGCCACTCTGTAACGGAGATCTCTCATCCAGCCCTCGGTGCCTGTAGATGCAAATGGCTGTGCCCCAGCTACAGCCCATGGCTGTAAGTGATGCGCTGATATCTGTTTGGATTATTTTGGGAGGAAAAAAAGAAAACCAAAACATCACAAAACTCTCTTTTGCCTTCTTCCTATCCAAACTTTTCTCTAGATGCAGGAGGTGCGTCACAAAAATAAGCCTTGGATCAGCAGTTATTTCTGACCCATGGATTATGTTTGTTTTTGTTTCATATCACAGGCCTTCGTGGCTGTCTTGGCCTGGCTTAGATTTTCCTGGTGCTGTTCATTGAAATGTTTTATTTTCCACCATTGCCTGCAGGCACTGACATGGATTAGCCTTGGCAGCACCACGCAGGGGGCTTACACACCCTGATGCTCACTAATTACAACCTCCTGAACATCCTAACAGCTATAATAATACAGTGATGTATATATGAAGTCACAGTCTGTCAATGTATTGCCCCTGTGGTGTAAATCCTGCAAGCAATATACTCATGACTGGAAATCTCCTTATTGCTTGGAGAGTTTTGTTCTTTAGAGTGGTTTCTATTTACATATGCTCCAGTTCTCTGAATGTCCAAGAGAATGCGATACTGCACAAACCTGCATCTTGAAGACACATGGGGATGTTATTTCCTTTCTTTTCCCTTTATTTTCTTGCTTTGGTCTCCCTTCTTTCTTCCCATAGCTACTTGCCAATGTTTTTTCTGGCACAGAAGCTGAAGTACCCAATCAAGGAAAACACATATAAGGTTTATTTGTTTTTTTTTTTTTTTTTTTTAAATCTCTGTGTTAACAGTTAATGCCTTTAACTTCCTGTCAGGGTGTAAATACGAGTTCAGCCACCTAACTTCTGGTGTGTGAATTGCTGAGTTACTAGTGATGAGGTGCAGTGCACGGAAAGACAGTAAATTTAGTCCTAAGTGAAACCTTTGAACTTTGTGCAGTGCAGCTGTAGGAGCTTTGGTCCCCTGCACTTCTTCCACCAGCTGATCAACTTCTAATAGTCCGAATTACTTCCTAGTGTAGTGCAGACATAGGTTTTTAGGCTCTCCAAGTACTGTGAAGAAGTTGGCAAAGGAGAGAGGAGGTTTTTCCTACATAATATTGGCCTTGGAGGTGCTGATCCTTCTTCTCTGACTGCAGAGGGAGGCCAGCGCAATCAGGTTCCTAACAGTGTGCCTCCATCAAGTGCTAGTTAGGTCCTAATGCTCTTACATGACTGATGGGCTGGGTGCTGGACACCCCTGAGCACCTGGAGAGAGCTCTGCTGAAATAGGAGAAAATGGCAGATAGTGTGTTCTGGATCAACTGTGGTGACCATGTTAATGAAGACATCTGGCATTTCTTTTGTCCTGCTCCACTTGGTTCCAAATGAACTCTTTGAATGATAAAGAAAGACCTCACAGAATTAAAATTACTCATGTATGCCCTCTTAACATCCCCTAGTATGGGCATACCAGAGCCACATTAATTTCATTGCTAGGGGGGATTCCCTACCTCCAGAAATGGGAGTGGACTTGCCTGTAATAGTAATTAGGGTTTCCAGTAGTGAACCCTCTCCAGTTTTCACACACTGAATGTATTCTCTAAAGGAATGACATCAAGACAAAAAAAGGAAAATAAAAGGTCTGCATCATGATGTTTGACAGAACATATACACTACTTCTGCAGAGATCAAAATAATCATAACTAGGCTCATGGAAAGTTGCAAACATGTAAAGGTTGTATGAAAAGATGCATAAATCAAATTTATGAAGTAATGTCAATGCAGTTTTTTGGATGTAAATTCTTTTAGAGCACTCATCAACCACATTCGGTTATGAATCTTATTTAACAGTAAGAATGATGATGATTAAAGTATTAGACACTAGTGAAAACTTCTCCACTTCTGAAAAAAAAAAAAAGTTAAATCCAAGCCTCCAGGCAAAAATGTTAAAAATAGACATTTTTTGTATGAAACCATTTGCACAAATGAAACTAATAGGTTTTTATCTAAACCATCTGGTGGAGGAAAAGCATTGAAATGTAAAGTCACGTATTGAAGCCCCCAGAGACTTCTTTTGACTGCTATATGTTAAAAAAAAATTAAAAAAGGAAAACTCCGTATCTTTTCTTTCATTTATCTGAGGCCTTGCTCCCCAGAGTCCAAGCTTTAACCAGTTAGCTTTGCTTTGGCAACCGATACACTCCTGCTTGTCTTTGCATTGAAGTTGCACTCCCAATAATGCAAACTCAATTCATTTCAGGAAAGTGATTAGTGGGTTAGAGTTTATGATTTGCTTGGGAGGATTTTTTTCCCTTAAATAAACGTCTACAGGAAACTCAGATACAAATGATGTTCACTTTTGGTTTTTTCTGTACATGTAAAATCAGACTGTGAAACCTCAGTTTAAAATAGCACACAATTTACTGTAGTACATGAGGTGTCCCTTTCCAAATTTGAGGCCAAAGAACCATGATCTGCTGGGCTTTCTTTCTCTCCCATGTGTAGGGGATTTTGTGTGAAACAGAATCACAGACTAGCCCAGACTGAAAGGGATCTCTGGAGTTCTGGTCTACCCTATCCCCACAGTCAAAGCCGGTGCAACTTAGAGGGGCCTGTTCAGGGCTGTCCAGTCAAATTTTGAATATTTCCAAGGACAGAGGTCCCTCAGCCTCTCTGGGCTCCTGTGTCAGTGTTTTCAACCTCCCTGGTGATTTTTTTCCCTAATACATAATCAGAATTTCCTCACTGCGACTTGCTTCTGTTGTCTCTTGTCCTTCATGTGGACTTCCAGAAAGATTTGGGCTCTGCCTCCTTTATAAAGACCCACTACGCAGTTACAGACTGCAGTGAGAGCTCCCCTCGGATTCCTCTCCTTGAGGCCAACCAGATCCAGCACTCTCAGCCTCTCCACCTGTGCCCTGTGCTCCAGCCCTTGACTGTCGTGGTGGCTTCCACTGGATTCACTCCAGTATGTCAAGGTTTTCTGTCTACTGGGGTCACTTTTGGAAAGGCCCCCACCTCTGGGTTCAGGTTCCTTCCCAGTCCAAAGGTGACCACATTACAAGAGGACAGGACAGCCTGTTTCTGGCTTTTGATCAAATTGTTCTCAGAAAATTATCTCTTGAGGGTTTAGAAATACTCAGCCTTGAAAAATCTATCACCCATGTACCACAGAAGCCAGGACCTCATTGTGCGACTGCTTCCAGTCTGTTTGCAGAGGGCAGCTTCTGCTGGGGACTCACGTGCAGGACAGTCCCATTCAGCTGTCACGACTCTCTCCTTGTAGGTCCTATGAGTCTCCTCGACGTGCAGATATATGTATACATATGGTGCTTTGTCAAATCTGATGCAGAAAGTCTGACAGGTGAAGGACTTTGCTGGGTTCTAGGGAGAAATTCTGCAAAAAGAGAGAGAGAAGTAAAGATGTTGGAGGGATATGAACAGTATAGTCAAAATTCCAGTTTCATATGAGCTTTGAAATTTTAATCCAAAATTCCAGCAACAGAGATTACTCAGACATCTCTCTCTTGTTATTTTAATCTTTTTAAAGTTAGTTTACAGTTAAGTTTGAAAATAGCACTCAGCTGTACATATATGACTTAAAAGTGGAAAACTGCTAAAGAAAGACATGTAAAACCTGGAAACCTCTGTTATTTATTATTTGTAAAATCTCATCTGAGTTAAATCTGTCCTCGTGGATCTGAACACTGCTTCACAGTTGTTGAACTTTAGTTGTGACTAAAGCAGAAGACTGTTTTTGAAAATTCTCAGATCTCAGCTACTTTTCCTCTAAATAACTCTCTGTCCCTGGGCACATCACTTACCTTCTTTCATATTCATCGCTTTAACAAAACCATGTAACGCATGCTTGTATGCCAGAGGAGTGGAGAGGCTCAGCTCATTATTTCAGAACTCTGAGCAAAAGTAGGTATCTAAACGTGAAGGCTTACTCTACTAATTAGGGCATCAGATAGCCTTTTTTTTTCAAGTGATGACATTCTTTTGAATGAACTTTGGAACTTCATGTTGCTATCTAAGCTGTGCTATCTAGAGAGCAGGAAAAATCTCTCTTGCATCTTCAGTATTTAGCAATACAACTGCACTGATGACATAAACATGGATCTGGGTGTTTCATTGTGAAGAAAGTCAATATTACAAAAGCAACCTGAAGGCTTTGTGTCTGCAGAGAGCTTACATTGCCACAGTTGCTGTGCTAGCATGGTAAGGTGAATAGCCCCTCTGCCTCCCACCCCCAACCCATATTGGAAAGGCTTTAGACTTTTTTATTTCCACTGAAACTTGGCTCTTTGGGAGTGCCAAGGGCAGCATATATGGTGTGCATACAGCTGGGAAGTTTTTGACTCAATGTATCAAAGTATGAGAAGCCTGAATATTCACTAGAGATTTTATTTCTTTCTTTTACTTTTTTTTTTTTTTTTTTTTTCCTAATTGTGGAGCTGTGCAGATTGTAGGGCAAAACTTCTTAGAAAGCTGGTTTAGAGCAGCATCTGAAATGTGTGATTCTTGGAGCCTTCAAAGACTTCTGTATTACAAACTGTGTGCCCAGCCTTGTGCGAAACACTGGCACATGGACTATCACCTACTTGTATGTCTGAATTAGCTAAAGAACAAGTGTTTTTACAAAGGTATCCATCCTTGATCTAACATCGTTTTTTCAAGTGGTTGTGCATCCACCATACTGCTTGGTAAACTCAGAGTTAAAAGAAGTACTTTGTTTCCTGTTTGAAATTTTCTGACTTAATCTTCCAGCCTCTGGACATGGCTATGGGTACTCTGGTTCTGCCTGCTGTGTGCGCTCAGTAACTGCCGTCCGCATCCTCACTGTTCAGCTGGCTGGCGGTCTGGAAAACGCTGACGTTCTAAGGGTTACTGGATTACAATTGTTCTCTGCAAACAAAATTCACATCTGTTCTGACAACTTATTTCAGCCTGATGCAACTTGAAAAGGTCGAGATTAATCCCAGAAAATCAGACTTCTATTGGAAAGGCCAAATCAACTTTAATTGTAACACATGGCTATTTGTATTGGCATTTAGCTGCGGCCATTTATCCTTCTTTCCATTGGTATTATTTGTTTCTGAGCTCTGTACTAAAGCCTACAATGCAAGCCGAAATGTTTTAAGTAATGTAACAAAAATAACAGTTGACATCTTTCCTTTTACAGGTTTCCATTGACCCAGGGTATTTTGCGTGCATGGCTTTTATGACTTTTGTTTATCAGCAGTCTGGGCCAAAAAAAAAATCATAGAAGAAAATGTTGGCTCTTTTTTGTAAAGATTAATGGTGTCTACTGTACTTTCACACCCCCTCCTAGCCTGTTGGCTTTATCCATCAGAGCCCAGGGGGGATGAACCACTCGCTCTGGAGTTCTGCCTCCTACCAAACTTTGATCACAGGCGCTAAGGGGTTTAAAAGCCCTTCGCATTACAGCAGTTGCAAGCTGTGGTTTTCCGTGTTGGTGAGGTGACTAACAGCAGCACCCTCCCCTCGGCGTGCGGGACAGGTTGGTGTAGCACCTCTCTAACCACCCCGCTGGCTGGCTCCTGGCAGCTGCTATCAGCTCAGCCGTCGAGCCATCAACTGACATTTGAGCTCTCAGATCCCCTGAAAAGTGACAGGACGAGAGAGACTCATTTGGCAATACTTTGCTCTTGCTGTTTGGCCTGGAGAAAGATACTCAAAGTGGTAAGATTGTTTAGCAACAGCTGGCAAGCACCCGGGTGTGAGCCTGATTTTCAGACATGACAGGCACTTACAGGAATGTTGCCAGATACAGCTGTTTAAAAGCCTTAATAAACAGCAAGTCAATACTAATCTTTGCCAAATTAATCTTTTCCTTGACAGCCCATCAGAGCAATTATGCTCAGACTCGTTGTAAACACGCAATTGTCAGAGGGTAAGGATCTTCTCCGCAGTACACTGTGGATTTTTGCACACAGCTTGTTTTCCAAATAGGAAGGTTTCCTTTTCTTTTCCTCTTCCTCTCTTTCTTTTTTTTTCCCTCTCCTATTTTATTTTCTAGCCAATTACATGTTTGCCAGCTTGGTATTAGCCCGAACAAAATTTCTTTGTAAAGCGTCTATCGCAGCAAGCCCTTAATAGAATGTGAAATGATGACAGTTGCAGGATCCATGCAGATGCACATTTGCTAGTGGGTTTCTCTAATTAGGCAGTAACTGTGACAGACTCTGAAATGTTACAAGTCATTGTTCTCACTTGTCCTCTTGTCGGTGGAATAAGAACTACATTTGAGTTGTGATTTAATGTGCTGCTGGGTAATAATAAAATACACGACTTTGCAAAGGAAAGCAAATGCTGTCTGTGAGACCTGACACAAAGCACCTCATGTTCTCCAAGGTGCTCAGCACCTCCTGCAGCACTGCCAGCACACTTACTAAATAATATTTTATTTAAATGCAAGAGGACTTGAAGACACCAGATAAATAATTAACAGGGCAATGGTTGTATCTTTCTCTTTCTTTCTTTCTTTTTCTCTTTCTTTCATCCTCTTTCTTCCTTCCTTCTTTTCTTTCTTCCTCCTTTCTTCCTTCCTACCTGTCTGTCTATGTATCTATCCATCCATCTCTATCTCTATCCCTATCTCTATCTATAACTACCTATCAATGGGAGTTCTGGGGAGTAGCTCCTGTTTGGGTTACATACAGCTCTTCAGCTACTTCTCAGTGTGTGCAAAATAAGGATTTTTACCTACTCCGTTTCCCCGGAGCACAGAACAAGATCTCTGTGGATCTGCCACGTTTACAGCATTGGGTAAGAAATAGGCAGATACAGTCTTGGAGATGGTAGTTCAGGCTGAGATGAAGTCTCAGAAGGTTGAGGAAGGTGGTAAGAGCGGGTTTTACCTTCCAGTAATGAGCTCTTTTATTGTCAGGTTTCCTGTTTACAGAGGAGCCTCGCAGGGAATATTTGGCAGAGATGCCACTGAAATCGGGAACTGGTATTTGGTGAGAGAGAGAGAAGTGGGCACAAATACATTACATTTCATTGTGAGCGGCTGGGGTCCTCCATGAATACATTACTTACTGCCTGCCTGCGGATGAATGTGGGGGAAAGCAGGTCCCTTTGAAGAGCTTCTTTGGGTCAGAGGCAGCAGCTGGACGGCATTTCTGCTCGAACCTCTATGAGTTTGGTGATAGAGAGACCAGGACTCATGTTGCCAGAACGGGGCACGCCGAGAGCAGCATTAAATGTTCCTTTCCTTTTCAAAACTTCTGCTTACCTTGGTGCATGCAAATGGGATTTACATCTTGCAGAGTGCATATGTTGCTAACCTTGCATTTGCCCACCACTTTTTAAAAATAATTTAACCCCCCCATTAATTTCAATTAATGGAAGACATTATTTCCCTTGGTTTCTATCACTTTGACAGACGTCTTTATCATATTTAGTTGCTGCTACTGTATTGCTTCAATGTGTAGGTTGTTTCGTTCCTGTGTGCTTTCTCATTATCATTATTATGACAGATGGTGACTTACAACCAGTGACTTGGGTATATGTGTTACTGTGGTGCCTAGGCCACAGTGCTTCAGTGAAGGATGGGGCATATCTTCATGAACTCCAGTGGAGTTTCACGTGCTTACAAAAGGATCTCAACCTTCTAGGCTCCATCTATTGACAATTTGTATTTGTCAATATGCAGCTGAAAACAAACAGCAGATTGCCCTCGGCCAGCAACCATTGCTTTTTCCCAAGGTCAGACATGAAGAACTGACACTGAAGTTGGATCTTTCCTTTGGAGCAAAGTGGCTTCAGTATAACCCTGGCTGAAACTGCTGCTCTTCTGGAATAGCTGTCCTCTCTGAACAGAGCCTGGGCACAGAACCATACTCAAAGCACTGGATGGGTCCTTAGGTGCTGCACAGTAAACACGCCGCACGTTTCCCTTCTTACAGACTGAGAAACACCAACTAGCCAGAGATTCATACAGAATAAGTATTTTATTCATGATGTATTTTTTTATTTACATTAAAGTTTTCTTGTATTTTGAACTCTGCTTGGATACCGAAATTAACAACTTTATGTGACTGCGCACCTGCTCTAAAAGAAATGAAGATAACACAGTTTTTTCCATAAAAGAAAAAGGAAAACTGCCTGTCAAAATGAAAGCTGATTTTTCTCATCCCCAGGAATTATCTTGTCGCTTTAGAATTAATATGAGTGGAAAATGTAGTTTGCTATAATATAATAAATAGAAGACATTGGGTAATTAGTAGTGCTGGTATATTTCTAAAGTACTAAACAGACAAACAATAAACTGTGAATTTAATCACGAGTTCCCATACAGTTTCAAGACAGGAAAATTAGAGCTCTCAGCTACAGTCATTTGAGTAATCACATCTGATCTGCATTATTTATTAGTTATTACATGCCAAGTGATTCTGATTGTACATTGCCTGAAATCATTCCAAAGCAAGCATGCCTTTGTTTCTGTTTTGTTTTTAAAGAAAAATCAATGGTATTGCATAATGTGTATTTTACTCGAGTTGCTTTCTATATTTCACATGGAAAATACAAATCAGTGGTACTCTCCATTAATTGGACAAGCATCTGGGATTAAATCCTCCAGAAATACATTTTCAGAGCTATCCCTGATCCAAAACACTGACAAAATACCTTCTTTTGGATTTTTTTTATCCCTTTCCCTGTGGCTCTTGAACTTACCTTTCACTTTAGGATGTCTTTGTGATACAGTCCCTAAAACTCTGTAGGACCTTTTGCATGTATAATAAAATGGCTGAAGCATATTTGGTAATATTTTTATTCCACTTGACTAATTAACCAAAACTGGTGAAGTTTCAAGAAGCAGCATTATGCAGTTTTATTCAGTTAGTTTGTTGGTTCAAGTCTTAGTTTTGGGCAACTTCCTGCTACAATGCTTTAAAAAGGAATTACTTAAAATACCTTTTTTTTTTTTTTTCCTTTAACAACCAAAGAAATAGAGAAATAAGTATTTGTTACCTTCATTTTCTGCCAGTAAAGCAGGTTTGGTGTTATATATGCCACTGTAAAAACTAAATAAAGTATTCACATCAGTTGTGAACAATTTGTGCCAGCAAAAGTTAAAGCATCAAAGAAACCTCTTTAAAATGCTAACAAATTTACTTACAAACACCTATATTTATTATTTCATAAATAGGCGCAACAGGTTCCATAAAAAAGATTAAATACAGACACAGTATGAAGAAACAATAATACATAGCCATATGCAAAGGTTATAATTTAGCTGTCTCCAATCTGTTTCTGCATCTAATAAAATATCAGGTAAGCATTTGGCAGTTTTATACATAAAAGGACTTAAATGACGTTTACTAACCAGTACACATAAAGTGATTTTCTTTAAAAAAAAGAAGCATTTTTTAGGCAGTACAAAATAAATGTGTTTGCTCTTTATCAACATTAGGTTTTTTCCTAGTTTTTTGTGTTTATTTCATGAGACGAAGCCAATATGTTTAATTAATATAATTTGGGAATATTTTATTTTTTTTTCTCCAAATACTTTGAAAATATAGAACTATTAGTCAGTTTAAAAATGAAGTAAAAATATGAATGTTTGCCAATTTAACCCTTATTGTGAAATCAATAAACTGGAATGAGCCAGTTTCAATTACAATTAGCTACAAAAACATTCACATTTTATACTCTAGGAGAGTGTAACATAGATGCTATTTACAAACTTGCTATGACTGCTACATCAAGCCATTTAAAAAGTCTTTAGTAGTTTCATATAAACACCCATTATGAAAAACCAATGGAAAATCCAGGACTTTTATCCGAGACATCTACAGTTGCTAAGGCAGTTACTATCGCAGCACTTCACAGCAAAAACCAACATAAAATCTGAATGGTCCAAGTTTCCTTCAGGGAAGAAGAAAAGCAATGTCCGTTAAAGGATCTCAGGGTAGGGGTGGAAAGGAGAAAGAAAGAGAAAAAAATGGGGGGGGGGGGGGGGCGGGGGGAAGAAAAAGAAAAAAGGAAGAAGCAAGACTATTTTTTTCCAGAGTGGGTGACCCACAAGCTCAAATAGTCCTAAGTGCTTAGCAACTTGTATTTCCTAATAAAATGCAGAACTGCCTTGACTGCATAAAGCAATCCATGATGAAAAGACTTCCCTGCATTCCTCAGTGGAAAGGAGAGGTGTTTCAGATTTTCAGGTAAGGTAGAGTGCTTTGTCCCTCTGCATGCCCCTGTTCAAAGAGAAAAAGAACAAATGTGCTTTTTTTAAAAAATTTGTCAAATTTTTAGTCCTATTCTTCAAAAAAAACCCCACAACCCTACTGCATGTCATTAATTCCAAGCATATCACTGAAGTATGGCTGCATTACCATGGCAATAATAAGAAAAATCCCAGTGCCGTGGTGGCACGTAGCAACTCCCAGACCACATCTGGCTCTAAACTACACAGGACTGGGAGATGGGATTAAGCCCTGGTTTGAGATCACCTGCACTAGCAGGTTGGTAGCGCTGATTATCCATCTCTCACAAAGTGAATAGGTACAGCTGAGGGTTTAGCACAGCTCTCATGGTGATACTTCATTAGAACCCTATATGATGTGGCCACTTTCCTTAGAGGGCCGGAGAGCTTAGTTACATGAACAGGGTGCCAGCCACTGCTATCTCTGCATTATTTTATTTACTAGTACAGACATAGCCAAAGTGTGTTGGGCTGGCAGGTTCAGGTAAGCACGCGCAAGGGACCAGCAGAAGCTTCTGGAAAGCTAACTAGCCCAGCTCTCTGCTGGAGACCAGGCTCCACAGGAGACCTTCCACCAATGCACTGTGTCTAGCACACTTTTACATTCAGTTCTTGCTGGGTTCCAGCTTCAACTGAAGCATACCAGTTCAGAGCAAAAGGAGCCATTTACCAATTTCTAATTTGGAATAGTCTGTAGAAGTCAGAAAAACCCATATCATTTAAAGGAGAAGCAGCATCACTGATGGGGCTTGGTTCACACTGCAGAGATTTTTTGGGAGAGAGGCTTTATTCCTAATCTGCTTCCTCGCCAAAACCCAGGTACCAGTTCTGTTCTTCCACAGCTTCACAGCTTACTTGGTTTGGAGTCCAAGAGCAGCACAGAGCACGCTACGCTGTATTTGGCGGTTTATGGCAATGCTATAGCAGAGGTAGGTTAAGCCTATGCACACAGGTTCACAAAGGCATACCTACACAGGGTATATACAGGGTCTGCTCAGAGAAAGCTTCTGCTGATGGAAAATTATGCCCAGTGGGCACCTAGAGGGCACTGCTAGGAATGATCACGCATTGCTTTTTCCAGAAGAGACCAGGCATCAAAGCCACAGGTAGCTGTGGTTTGTTTGATGGAGGACAGTCTGCTCAGAGTTCAGTGTAAGTGGGTATAAGAGACTGTGGGCTGGGTATGCTCCTACAAGGGCCTGCAGCACAGGTCAAGACATTATGGTGGTACAGCACAGAAGCGAGACCGTTCTGCTGAACAAGTGGGCAAGTCATGGGGCAACAGTGATAGGTACTGGGAAAAGTGATGCTGCTGTGCAGACCAGTTAAAGTCTGCCTCAGTGTCAGCAGCTTCTAGTCAAGGTGTTATTCTGACCCAGTAACCAGAAAAAGATTTTTGTTCAGTTCTAGTTTTAGTACCAGAAACACTTTAAAACAATCATGAAAGTGAAATTCTTAGTTTGAGTAAATGTAATGGGTGAAACTAGTCTTTAGTTCTGCTTGGTGTTCATTTGTCTGAGCTAGATTTGACACTTTGGTAGCAACCAAGAGCTTTTATCTGCCTTTGCCTTGGAGATTCATGCCAAGGTCAAGGGGAGGTCAGGCTGGTGGGCACATTCATAAAGCACAACAGCTATCATTTAAAACTCAAAAGATACCTTCTGTTTGGAGTCTTAAATGTTTCCAAGCAGTTCCTGGGACAGTAACATAGCTCCACAAAAACCATGCTGCAAAGGAGTAGAGGGTTTGAAGGGATTACTAACCTTATGGTAGGGGCATAGAGCTCCCACAGATATGGTGTTTTGTTTCTGTCCTGTGACCTTCATGCCCTTCCCTTCCACGTATCTTGTATCCCATGCATCACTCCTGCATCTCACTGATGTGGGTTTTCATGACCCAAACTAGTTGTTTTCACTGGCAGCAAGCTCTCCTCAGCAATGGAGTATTTGGAGCAAATAGTTCATGCCGTTTGCCTCGCAAGTAGGAGGTAGTGATCGTAAAACTTCTTTCCTACACCTTCTCCCTAAGATTTCAGTTCTGATTTTCTAAGGAATGGAAGTTCTCTAAGACCAAAGTGTATATGCTGTGATAAGGTGATAACAATGTCTAATAAATCTATGTACTGAAAACTTGTCCTCCCACAACAGTCTAATTGCTGAATAAATCCAGTGCCATCACAGATGCACTTCTGAAATACTGTAGGGAAACAGGCAACAAAGCTGTTTCCAAATTCTCTATCAGATACTTGTGTCATGAATGTTGCTCAACACAAGGTGGCATTCACTGGCTGCTTACCCATTACTGCAGTAGTCATTATTCCAGTCCACAGTCTGTGCTGGAGGATTTCTGCACCCTGAACGAACATACTCCATTGCTTGGGTAACAACTTGTGCAGCTGTTGATGTTGGATTGATGATATTCTGATAATCAGGCTGAAGAGTAAATCCCTAGAGGAGAAAGCAAGTACATTACATTGTACGGAACCAAGCAACAGGTTGGGTGCATTAAAAAAACCACAAATGGTGTGTACTGTGAAATGGTAGAATACTTCTTTTCCAGGTGTACTTTAGGTTATCAAACTTTAAATAGGAAAAAAAGTGTAGGTACTTTCTAAGTTTTAAAAATCTTTCTTTGGTTTGAGAAATGAAGCACTGCCAAGCCATTGTGAGCTATTTCACAGTCACAAGATCGAAGTAAAAGGGACAGAGCAGAAACAATTCAAACCCAAGAGAACAACTCAATCAGCACTGGGGCAAAAAAAGCTCTGTTTGCTCCTTAGAGCTTCCATTTAGATTAAACATAAGGATACACACTAGTCGTTAATTCCCAGAATATGCAACAGAATCTTTTTGAAGGATGTAGGCAGCAGGTGGCTGACTGTTTTATTAGACTACACCTATTCACATATTGTTCTCAAAACCCTTTTTCTTCATTCAGTCACAGAGAGACCATCTGCTGCTTCTTTTATTTGTACTTCTCTCTCAACTAAACAGAAATTCAACCAAAGCTTTTTAACAGTTGTTGGACTAATGTAGTGAAAGTAGCACAGAATAACTTGCTTTTTGAAACCAAGAAGATGAGAAAAAAAAGTGGAAGTTACAAAGAGACATCTAACCTGCTCCCTGAAATATCTGTCATATGAAAAGTCACAATAATTTTTAGCTCTTTTGATATACGAGGATGTTTAAATGTTGTGTTTCAAAACCAGGAGAACAATTCAAACGTCAAGGCTAGTGTACCTGGTTCACCCTGTATAAATGTACATCATGTTCCTTTAAAGTTAGAAGAACTACATTGGGTAGAATGTAGAATGACAATTCAGTATGAAAGCAATCAATGTCTGCTGAAAAAAACCAGACCAAACTCCTTCCTGGGGCAATGGCATACAATTCCCACTCAAGTTAACTGGATGTGTAGCTGCTAAATCAGAAGCTGAACCTGAACCAAGATACCTAGTTCGAAACCCCACTCCTTCTGGCCGAAGTCCACAGAAAGAATAGATAGAATTGAAGCTCATAGCTTTTAGTTTTAAATTCTAGTGCATTATGTGCGATCGCTTCTTATACACAGCCTTCATTAGGACAGGAATTTTGCAGAGAGCTGTTGTTTTCTGCAGGTTTAACAAGTCAGCCACGCCACCTTTAATCAAGATAAACGAGTATTCTCAGGATTTGCCTGGCCCCCTCCATCCACGGAAATGAGATTCCTTCAAATGTAACATGTCGCTTCCTCCTTCACATCCCTCTTTCTTGGTGTATTATACTCTGGCTCGTCCCCAGAGGTCCTCGCTGTGCCTCTCGTGTACACCGTCACCTCACTCCACTCACCCTGATCATGGATTTTAGCCTAGGCCATAAATGACTGCAACTTTCTTCCATAATCTCTTCCATATGGGGAATATCCCAAGTCACACTTCGGTACCTTGAATGCTTCTTTGAAGCCTCACTTTGTCCCTGACGACCCCAAGAAACAGACTATTAGCAGCGGGCAAGTTCACAGCTGAATTCTGCACCTAGTTGTTATGTAACTTACATAGTGCCCTGCTAATAAGGTAAAACAAAACCCACCCATGGTGACTGTAACCCCCATGCTCTGTACGCTGCCTTTTCAGCAGGCTCTAAACCTGCACATCAGGCTGCATAAACAATGCCCGTGCCTGCAACGGATCCAAAGGCAACTGTAATTGAGCAGACTTCCCAATGACTTTAATTGGAGTTTTGTGTGATTAAAAGGCGGGAAGATTGGGTTTGTGTATCGCCGTCATCATTTTTATACAAAACATTACCCGTAAGGCCTTTCTAATTTAGCTGTAAGAGGCAAATAACCACAGAAACACATCCTGCCCCCAGGCACTCAGGTTTACCTTTGCTAGCAAAGCCCCTGAGCTATTTCTTATCAGTCTTCAGGAAACAATCACATATATGAGAAAAACACTATATAGGGCCAGTAGCTCTAGCAGTGCTGCAGCAAAGCATGCAAGTGAGCAGGCACAGAGACTCAAGTACTCATGCAGCAAGAAGAGACAGTTACCCCAGATCAGAGGAAGAGTCCATCAGTGCAATATCCGTTCCATTTCCTCTCGACTTATGACAAATAAATAGCTTAGATGTTGGAGGATGGTCCTGTGGTTTAAATGCCAGCTTGGAACTGGGTGGGGACTTATCCTCGTATTTTCTCAGGTTTTCTGTGTCACCGCAGACAAATTGCTTTGGCTCTCTTCCAACGAAGCATGCATGCACATGCGCTTGGACTGAATTGATACCTCTCATGTAAAGGTTGGGACCACGGACCCAATCTTAATTCTCCTATCTGTAAAATATGGGGTAGCAACACTTTCATCTTGCACCTTACAAGTCTGTTTAGTTTATGACTGCCTGGGCTTGAGGCCTCTTTTCCCAGGACATGCCCACGTGATGAATTTTAAGATGGTGCAGAGGTATCTGAGCCAGGCTCCAGTGCCAGAAGCAGCTGAGCTGCTGCAGCTCAGCAGTCCTGCTGGGGTTGAGGGATACCAGAATACCAGCAATGTGGATGTTGGAAAGCATGCTTGTTAAGGCAAAGTAATTTAAGAAACCTGAATTCAATATGAAGGACTGATAAAGTATGGTGATGTTTAAGATATAAACAGTAATTACCTCAGCTTTTTCATCAACAGAAAAAGCTCTGGAAATACAGATCTGTACAACAGAGGGAGACAGCCTTGTACCAGGCTTGTAGTAAATATTTGTGTATTATTTATGTAAGCCCTTAACAAACAATGATGAAATAAAAAGTGCTCAGAAAATGAGTGCTTCGAGGTCTAATTAAACAATGCTGAATGTTTTTGCATTGTAATGCTCAAGAGAAAATCACCAACTGTTTTGCAACATGCCTAGAATTTTAAATTTCATTTTCTTGTTCCAGATTGAAATAAAAATAGGGAACTTGATAAAGATTAATTCGATGTCAGGAGGGACATTTGCTCTTTAATTAGATTTCTGTAGCCCTAGCAGTTTCGTTGTGCCACTGTAGCAAGTCCTAAAAAGCCTGCAGCAGAACTAAACAGTGATCCTCATCTCCACACTTTACTGGGAACTAATTTCATTTCCTGCCTGTCTGGAGAGGTATTTTCAACAGGCATCAATGTTTTTGTCTTCACAACTGATTTATTCATCAATCTCAATGTGATATTTTAAACCTTTAAATTACATCCAAATCCTAAAGCATCTGTTTATTACACAAGGAAATTGAAAATCTGTCTGTGTGATATCATACAAAGATTTTTCCTTAAGGTTATAAAGGAAGTTGACAGATATTAATGATTTTTTTTTTTCTCTTGACCTCATTCGAAGACAAAGCTTAACAAAAAAGAGAAAGAAATCTGGACAAATACAGCAGGTCTTGACTTTACTGTATATAATATATACCAAAAAAAAAGGAGGCTATTATTTTTGGCAGCCTATACAATCATCTTGCTGTATACATTTATTTTCTAAAGGAAAAGAAGTACCTGAAAGTAAACTGAAATGAGTTATTATTTAAAATTAAAAAAAAAAAAAAAGTGACATACATTAATCTTCTGCTTCTTTGTTATGCCTACATTTGCAGCCATGGTTACTAGACACTGACAATCTAGTTTTGCTTGCTCCACCTGTGAACCAAAGCGGGACAGAGATTGTAACAGGTCTCACCATCCCACTCAATGCTTGAGTGAAGGATTTTGAGCAGGGAAGGAGATGCTTCCAGTAGGCTACTTAAAAGGGTTCCTTAACAAGAACTGGGTGTATTTGAGAGGGAGTGAATCTTTGGTCTCATCACTCTCCACACAAAACAGCACTGTACAACAGGCTGGAGAGCGGGGTATGCTCAGAAAGAAACACAGATGTCTGTGTGAACAGAGAAAGAAAGAATGACTTTGCAAGAGAAAACAGGTCGCAGCTTCAGATGCTGTTTTAGCCTGAACTTTGGCGAAATCGTGCAGATTTGAATGACAAGGGTTAAGATTCAGATTATCTGATCCCAGCTAAGTAAAAATTAAACAACATGTCAAACCTAAGAAACAGACTGGAGAGAAGCAACTCTGTATCAGTTAAAAAATAATACAGTGATAAGATGCTCACATGAGCATTTAATGAAAGAAAAGTCACACTTTTCTAATCTACTGTGATTCTTCCAGTGTGTCAAAAGCGGATGAGAGAAAAACTGCTACACAGTGGATTTCGACTTTAACAAGGTAAAACTTTAACATGGCTCCTGTTAATAATATTTAAGAAAAATATAGTATATTTCAGAATTAGAAGTTAAATATAATAAAAATCAGTAGAATAGAACTAGTTGGTCATTTTTTACACTGTAAATGAGCACCCCAAAGGTCTACAGTAGGGATCATTATTTAATTTATTCATTAACTGTTTTGGAACAGAAAGGAAAAGAGGCAAATAGTCTACTTTGCAGAAGCTACAAAAAATGTTTAGATATCTCAAAATAGAGAAGATTGTTTAAAAGAAATTAAAAAATATTTACTAATGCTAGGCACATGACCAAAATACTAATACCTAAATTTTACTTTGCCTTGTGCATTTCAGAACAATTTGGATGCATTGCATCAGCTGCATACTGCACAGAATTAATTGATTTTAAAAATAACAGAAATTGCGCAGTCACTGAGGAATTTTGGCTACCAACACTTCTGATCTTCGTGATGTTCTGTAGTTTTTGTGGACTCCTGGACGAGACTGCCCTTCTCCAGCTGGCAGTCTCTCTTGGTTTGGCAGCTGCACATGTGCAGGCAAGGACTGCTGGAAATGGAGGAGGACGTGCTGTTCCCTGTGGAGCTGATGAAGATCAGCTCATTGTCCTGGCAGCAGTGGGGGCAGAACTCTCTCACCAGGTCAGCACTTCCTATCAGTCCCTCCTCAAAGTTACGCACAGAAGAAGAGTTTGCGGATTTCACGCGCAGTGGTTTTGGAGAACGGTGTTCCTGCCTGCCAGGACAGAAATCTGGTTCTTTATGTGATTTTTCTTGGAGCTGGCAGTCCTTCAGACATACTAGAAGACTGTCTTTGATAAGAAACTATCCTCCCTCTCCTGGAGAAAGTCGCCCAGAGTCACAGTGTTAAATCATGGGATCTGTTAGAGAACAGGGATTCCCAGAGCCTGCTACCATTGAGCATTGCACTAGTAAGCCATGAACTATTTCAAAGCTGGATGTTGGGAAAAAAAGGAAAAAAAAAACCCAGAACCCACCATTGGTGGGAGCTGTGACAGCTGCTTCTAATATGTCTACAGCACAGCTGTCTGTCTGCAATGGTGGTGTCCAGCCAGGTGAGTCTGCAAATGCCTGCAGCAGAAGACTGCTACGAAGCTGTTGGCAGACTTAACCCTTCTCTTGCCTATTGAGCTTCATGCTGCAGTGTGACATGAGAAAATTTACCGCATTTCTTCTTAAAGTGTATTAGTCTGGTATGAGCAGTGGTGAGGTTTCCGAAAAGGAAAACGTCTCCTGTTGCAAGTCACGCTGTAGGGAGCGGGATGTTAATTAGTTTCTGTTCTCACTGCTTACGCAAATTAGATGCCCGCTGGAGTCTTTGGAAAAGGCTTAGGTTGGCCACACCTTTAGCATGAAGGAAATCAAACAGCTGAATGAAGAGGAAGTGAAAAAAAGTTGAATTAAATGCAACTATTGCTTCTGATTTATCAGACTACATATTCTCCCCTTCCTCTTGGCTGTCTTTTTATGTCGCAGAGTGGTCTACATTGTGCTGCTGCTGGACTGCACCTCACATCGGGAGTCCTCCTTCCCTCCTCACCACGGGCTGGACGTACAGGGTGGTACTGTTTCTTTGTCCTCATTCCTGTCGACTCTGCGCTGCTGTCATTGTTTGGAGGGCTCACTTTTTTTTCCACTCTGTCTTTTCCTCTTTAACATGCTCTGTGATCAGCAGAGTGTTTGCTCAATTTGAGCAGAGGGGAGAGCAGAATCCTTTGACAAATGAGTCAGAAAGAGGCCTTTACTTTAAGATTATAGTTTTCTTGACTTCTTGCTATTTGCCTCCTGGTGGCCAGCCTGTCCTCCGTGCTTCAGTGCAGTACGAAATCCTGTGATAGTGTTTTCTAACATTTTGTGAGTATGGCTAGAAAGAGTCATACCTAAGAGCCTAGACAGGATACCACTGTTCTGCTCTGGTATGGCAAATCATGGTAATATCAGTACACCTGTTGTCCTAAAATTTAACATACTCTTTGCTTTGTCTTTGCCAATTTAAAGGAAATGGATTCTACATTTAAACTCAATTCACAAACTCTGTAAACTGTTGTATGCTAAAAAAAAAATAAATTAATTAAAAAACTTTACAAATATTCCAAAGTGAAATTACGTAGATTTTCCAGAGCCTCAAAAGTTGTATTACTTTGAAACAAAAGCAGAAGTGTAGGAAATATAAACTGGCTTGTAGATGTTGCACGGTGCTTAAAGCGAACTGTAGTAAAGAGTGGCAGTGTAGCATTTCAACAGGTAATAAGCACCTGTCACCTTAAGTGAAGCTCAGAAATATCTCACCATGGTATCTTCATCATAAGCATCAGCCTTTTTGACTAAGGAATAGGAGCTGGTAAAAAGTATTTAACCTAACCTCTCATGAGTTTAACAATGGAGAGCAGGAACACAGAGGTATAGCATTTTTTACTTTACTGTACTTGTACTTAGTAAAGCAAAAGACTCGTCATGGTATAGGTCTACGTATTGACTTTTAGACACCTGTTTTTTACAATGTAGTGTCCTGTGTTTTCTCTTAAGCTAGAAATAACTCAACTGCATGTCACACATCTCACAGATGAGTGAAAGGACTCTCAAGCCATTGACACGCACACCATACTACCTTTTTTGTAGTATGTAATGCTTTGGAATAACACCTAAGTGTTTGGATTCATACAACAACGATGATGTTGTATGTACACATAAGTATCTAACAACTGCATTACATCTTTTGCTAGCCCCTGCTGTACTATTAATTCAATAAATAAAGCCAGATTTTCAAATCTGTTCAGTAAATTGTGCCTATCAATGATTCTGGAACAGACATAAGGGGTTTAATCTTCTATACCTCTGCATTGGACAAGTAATGTACAAGTGACACTGAATTTGGCAAACAATCTGAACTTGGAAGACTGAATCACTTCGCAATAAAAACTCGCTGAAATGTAACTATACAATCTCAACAGGCTGCTGTCACAGATGTCGTTTTCATGTTTGGCAAATGAACCAGGTATTGCACTGAGTCTCCGTCCGTTGCTTTGTCTCTGATTGCTCTGAGCCTTCAGGTTCAACCAGCATTGCATCAGGCTTATGATCTCCAGACAGACCCTCCTGGCTTATCTGTCTCGGACTTCCCCTAGCTAATTCTAGCTGCCCAGGCTTGGGCTTAATTCCTGAGACGTGAGCATGGGATCTCTCAGGACACTCACACCAGGATGCTGAGTTTCCAAGTAATAGGAAAACCTTCAGGAATACATGACAGTAAAAGACTCCACATTTGTGTGGTCATAAGTCTGTTGATGCTGCTTACTCCGATCGTGAAAAATAAACTGGACTAGGAAAAAGTTGTAAACACTTTACATATTTTGCTTCCTGTCTGATAACTCCAAATCGCTCTTGAGACTAAGATCAAAGTCTCTGAAAAAATCCAGATCATCCTGAGCACACCTTGGTTTACCTTCTGAACAACTAAATTTATCAGTCCAGATTGCTTTCAACTCTCGGGGGTTTTTTGTCCTGCTTTGGAAAATTTCTTTCCCTTTTAGATTGTTCTCCCAGCTAGAAGCTAAGTTTTGTGTTCGGGTATTCCCATCTCTGAAGACCAATCTTGAGATAAAATGTTTCCAGCTTGGAAAGCAAATGCAAATGCCTTGTTAGCAAAGGTGAATTTATAGAGATATTCAAAATGTGCAGCAAGTTCATGACTATGTATTATCAATCAGAACTGACAAGTTTTGTATATACAAATTTTGTGGAATCTTGCAACTCCATCCAAAAAATTTTCACTCTAATGCCTCGTTGCAAAGCAAGATCTTATCATTAATAGTCAAATCTCATGCAATACAAAAGGAAATCTTCTCTCATGAAATCAGCAGGGTTAATCTGCTCTAACCCTCCATAGGCCTGAGCCCAAAAGTCACAACACTGTGTTTGGCCTGCATTCATTCAGAACTCCTAGGAAATGTATTGAGAATCAACTATCTAAAACACTGAGAATGAAAACAAAAAAAAAAAAAAAAAAAGAAAGCCACTATATTGTGATACTGGGGACAGCCCACTTATTTCCAGTAAAAAAAGGTATATCTATCAAGCAAAATGAAGTTACGAATGCAGCATAAACTAACATACTCATGTTCACTTAATCTAGCATGCCTAATACAACCTGTGTTGCTTCATGTTCCCTCTGACTGTTCCACTTCACAGTCAGCACAAGGATAACAGCACAAGATATAATCATAACTTTTTCTAGACATGCCTGCCTTTTATTTGTAAAATTTGTTTCCTGAAGACTTAACATTTCGCTTATATTTCAGGGTACTCCCAGATTTGCAGATGGATCTATGGACACACTTCTATTTAAAAGATGCCTCCTGAATTTGGCAGGGAGAAAGGGCTAGTGTTCAGAAGACTGTGATCAACATCATTGCTAGCACAGACAGTTCTACTGAAGTTCCCCATCATCTAGGTAAGCTCATTCATTTGTTCTTGCCTTTGAAAGAATAAGCTTTCAGACTATAGTACAGCAGTTTTGGAACTCTGCAAAATTAAAGCTAATCCATAGCTCTTCTGGATGACTTTTTCTCTGCCCCCTCCCCCCCCCCCCCCAAAAAAAAAAAAAAAAAAAAATCTATTTCCCCAGACGACAGAAAAGCTCAAACTTACTTGCTGCATTGTAGGTGAATGTAAAGCAGACTGGACCTGCATCGGTAGCTGGTTTCCAATGGACTGCTGCATTGAAATTGGCTGGTGTTGCTGGATGTTGAGATGCTGGTGCAGAGGGGGGCTGATCTGAAGAGGTGGCGGTGGGGAAACAGCCATGTTTGCTATGGAAACAGTCACTGGCATTTGGTTGTTGGGCTTGGGCGCTATGTTCCTGGGGATATTGGCATGCATGGCAGTGATGTGAGGATTCATTCCTTGTTGTTGGTGGTAGTGGGAACTGAGGTACAGTGCAGAGTGAGCCTGGGTGGGCCCATGAAACACTGACTGCTTTGAATTCATCATCTGAGGTTGTGGGGAGGCTTTAACATCAACAGGTTCACTGTAGCTCTGTTGAGAAAAACAAAAACCAGGCAATACTTAGAAGCTACAAAATGCTGCTGTTCTACACCCTAAAGTCTGTTTAAGAGTTGCACCATGGGAGAACAAATATCTGGACCATCAAATTGTCCTTGAAATGGAGTATGGTTATTACACTAGAAAAAGAATTAATCCCTTTTACATTACACTTTTCTCTTCACCATTGTGAAAAAAGAAGTTAGCTCCTCTCTTTCCCAGTCTAGTCTGACATTTGCTTTTTCCAGACTTGGAACTGGCATCGCTGACCTAATAACCTATACAACAAAGACAATCAAGCCTGTCACATTTATTCACATAAGCAGCCACTATTATCGTCCTCAAATTTGATGGCCTTGTTGAAAATTGGTTCGGGAGGGTGGGTTCCAGCAAAAGTCTGCAGTGGTCTTCAACGTGTCTCATTTTCCCATCTGCAAACCAGGGATAAGAATTTCAGTGTCCTTCGCCATACACGTTGATAGCTACTAATAGCGCTTTATCAGTTAGCTAACATAATGAAGAGGCTAAACCCCATCCACAATTGCTCTACTGCATTGAATGAATACGCTAGTTGCTGTGCCAATACCTTTATTTTGAAGTATTCTGTGCTGAGAAGCTATCCATGCCTGTATAGACATGTTTCATGAGCCATGCATTCAGAAAAATAAAAATATTCTAAATAAGTTCACTTTTAGCAAAACTTCCTTTGTTAATACCATTCATAACGTTCTGAAAACTCTGTTTAGAACTGATGTCTATATAAATGTTAGACTGCATCAGACACAGGGAAGCTATCTTACTAAACCTGGAAGAATACTGCATAGAATATTAGAAAATGCACAGATTTTAAAAAATTTTATGGTCTGCCCTGATTTCTTAAATCTGCTAGTAATAAAAAAAACTTCCCATTAATGAATGTGAATTTTAATAATACTCTCTGTTGTAATATTTATAACTTGTTACATTTGACTTACTTAAACTCAATTTGTTTTCCATACCCTTATTTTCTTAGATCTTCTGAGTGCTAACTCTGTGTGCTCAAATAAATGATGAAAAAAAATTTAAGAATTAACTCCCCTGAGCTTATAGGTGGGAATTATCATTTGCAGTTAAGTCATACCGGGATTAATAGTCAGTGAAAGGTGAAACATGCTGGAAAAAAATGGCAGAAATGTCCCCCTGGAGAAAGAAGTTACTTTGTCAAAACAAGGGCTGAAAGATGCATATATGCCCTTATTCTGTGACCTCCATGTCATGTTTGCTCAGTTTACAAGTCAGGGTAAGTTTCATGTTAGTCTCAGCACTCCAGGGTCAGTGAAGTCTATTTGTATTCTTTCTGAAGGATGTACCATCACCAACAATCCGCTGACACGTGTGTTACTGAAATTGCTTCATTGAAATTGTGATGATAAAGATGAGAAAGGTAACTTCATTTTCCCTAAGTATAAGTTCCGTTCCATTAGCAAAAACCCCTTGTTTTTTCCAGTAAACTAAGGACAATTAAATGAATATGATAAAATGAATGGAAACCTCTGCCTCTGTGGAACTGCCTGGCTCTGCTTGCATGTGGGTGTACATGTGTACAATATGTATTATATGCATGTTTGCAGGATTCAGATACAGACAGAAAACCCCAGAGACACTAAACAATAAAACCTGAAAGTAGGTGCAAAATCTGCCAGTTTTTTGGTATTATTTTTAAAACACTGAACTAATGTTCATGACGACATGAGACATATTTCCCCCCCTCTTCCCAGCTGTATTTTTAGGACACTCTCGTGAGTGTGAGAGCAAAGACTGGCAGGTTTGCTGAAATTTCAGAGATTCAGAAGCAGGTTTGCTAATTAGCAGCATGGTCAGGACCATCGAGCTCTTTATACTTTACAGGAGGCATATGTTGTGTCCTTTCTTGAGAAACTTGAAGTTTTACTGAGAGCATCGTCCCCTCATGAAAGCAGCTTGCCTTTCCATGATGTAGCTGGCAGGCCCTATCTGGTCCAAACAGGGATAATTGCTCCTGAAGTGTCTGAGGGCAGATCGGTTAAACAATTCCTCCTGGTGGGAACGTATCAAAAAGCCTTTGCAGCACTATTTGTGACATAGTGATACACACTTATGTTTCATTTGTGACTACAAAGATGCTTCCATACAACTCTTTAACAAAGATATAGTAAACCAATTTAATTATTGGGTAAATCTGAGTTCACACGTAAGTGGTGAATGCATGGGCCATACTGATAAAATTACAGACATATCAGATAGTTAGTATTATTTAATACTTCAAATACCAAGTTATGTTAGGAAGAATCATACAGTCTCAGGCCAGAGACAAATAACACTTGCTTTACCTCTGAGAAGAGCGTCTGCAAAGTGATCAAAAGGGACTGTTCCAGTTTTCTCAAGCTGTCAATCAGCTTTCTATATGTTTCACTACCTCCTGATGCAGTGAAAAGCACAACACTTCAGTTTCAGACCAAGTATTTTGCTGTTACTTAGGATGCTTTAAAACATATGTGATCTGAAGCCAACTTGTCCAATATTAGTGTAAAACACATCAATATTATCAGTTACTGGGAATCTTGATAAATGAACCCATTAAATGCTATTCTCCAGCATACCGCACTTTCAGCTTTTTCTAGGGCTGGGTCAGAAACAAAGATTTTGTAAGTATTGCTGAAGCTAATGGAATAGGTGATGTCAAATATTTTGTCTTTGTTGTGTTGCTTTACTGTGAAATATACCAAGAAATATATATGATGCATAGGTCACACTATCATTTCAGGTACAATTACTCTTTCACAGATTTGAATAGGCATTGCACCTGTCCAGTACATCATCAGACAGTCTTAGATAAGGACTTTTATTATGGGTAAAACTAGAAACTAAGAAAGAAGGGATTTGATTAGCCAATATGGGCTTCAAATGTACAGTCATGTTCCCTAACTTTGCAGGTTTGAATTCAAGCAATTTTCTCTTGCCTTATCCAAGGAGAAAAACACAGAAACAATTTACACACACACTACCCACCCCGCCCCCCCCCCCCCCCCCCAGTTAAATAATCTATCCAAAACCAACACAGACAATTTACATCTCTAATTTTTGGCATGAAGTTATAGGATACAATTAATTTACAGATATATGCAGTGGAGACCAGAATTACAAATCTGTGCACACAGGTCACCAAACATTGAAGCTTAGTATCTTCTACATGTGACAAGGTCTCCTACTAGACGTGCAGTGAGAAAATCTTTTATCCCTACTATCAGAAGTATGGTGTTGTAGACCCACCACTAGAGGGTGACAGAATATTATATTTAGTTACTGGTAGGACATGGTATTGTACACATACATTAGCGAATATACACTAGGACCACAAACTAGCTTTTCTTGACAGTTCTTTATGCTCTTTGAGTGGCTTCTACTTGTTCTGAAGTTTAGGTCAAAGCCTACTCATGGGCTGGGAGTAGGGTTTCTTATGGACCTGCCTCTCCAACTAACATCATCATCTAATAATGTTGCGTAAATTAAAAAAAAATAATCAAAAAGTGAAGACAAAGTAGGTAGGCCAACGCAATGGAATGCTACATAAAAAGTATGACTGCCCTGTAGGCATAACACAAAACCACCTTTTTTTTTTTTGTCCATGAGAATCTATTGTTTTTACTGAAACTCAAAGAAAAAGAGGGAAGAACATTTTGAAATCCCAACAGAAAGAGAATGAAAGTACAAGAGAAATAGGGAAAAGAAGGAAACAAAAAAACCCACTACTGTAACTCTGATGATAATGAATATCATTATATTAATTACAAGTACTGGTGCATGACTCTCAGTCCACAAAATGTTTCTACTTGTATCATACTTTCAAGGAAATGTGTGATGAGTGAAGTTCCTCAGAGAAATTGTTGAGAGTTGATCATTTTGCACAAAGTTCAGGAAGTGCTAAATCAAGTTATTCCCCATAATTTTCACCAAACTCATGCCCTTCCTTCCAATTCTAGAGCAAAGTGAACTTTCTCATCCACCTTCTACTCTCCTATTGTGTGCCAAACCTCCTTATGCATAATTGCCAAATTATATTAGGCTAAGGGGTTAAGCATTGCTCATTCAGTTGTGCTATTCTTTTCTAAGGAGAACTGCCCTGGGACCAATGGTCCGTCTTATCATGGACTGAATTCAGGTGCAGGGGGGTGTCAGTTCCTTAAAGGAAAGCGACACTGGGATTTCCCTCACCCCCAAACATCCAACCCACTCCTGCAGTTGAGAAATGGTTTTTGGTATGGACATACTACTCAATTTAGTCGTGTCAGAGAAAAGACCAACAGCCTAGTGATGCCATTCTGGCGTCTCCACAGCTTCCTTTGGGATATGATTTTACTTCCACTTTGAAAAGTTGCACTTTAAACCCTCACCTGTAGATCTGGGTAACCAAACAGCTGTTGAAACCTACACATGGGTTTTGATTCTAACTTGTGGCTGCCTTCTGGCTACTGTTGGCTCTTCTAACCCCATATCTGTTGGAACATAAACAAAATCCATGTGACTGAAAGTAAAGCAAGGACATGTTTTAACAAGGCAGGACTCTAAGGGCCTGATGCTTACACTACTGAATTTAACGGAACGTCTCTTATTAACTTAAGAGGAATTTGGATCAGAGCCCGACACTGTTACTTCAGTCTTAATGTCTGGATGTCTGTTTCATTTTTCATGAAAAACAGGCAGGGCCTGGCTAACAGAGGCTAAGAATCATTCCCAGTTGATGAGCACTACTTTTGACCTGTGTTTCTTCAGAGCATACCTAGAAACTACAAGTGCCTATACTTGCCACATTTTGCTTTTTTTAACGTTAATGCAGTTACTGCTAGAAATGTTTCCAGCAAGTAGGACCATATAGATATATATCTAAACATATGTATATGAACATCTTCAATTTGCATACTGCATACATGCTTTCTATTCAGCATTCTTATCTACTATAGCATATGATGCCATCATATATGGGAATTAAATAATCAATTTTGCAATAATTTCATTCTAGTAAGAAGTGCTCAACTAATATTGCTGTTTGCAATATAAAATCAACGTCAGTGTTGTCCCAAAGAAACAATAGTTGTTTTACTTACAGAGAAAAAAGTTAGTTTTTTCCTTATTCTATCGATTTCACAAAATCAGTTAATGGTCAAAGCCTTTCAGTTGGAGCAATATAATTCCAGTTGTTTACAGACCAGACATTATCAAAATACTTCTTTATTAACATCAGCAGTTAATCTCTTCTTTAGGGTAAAATACTCAGTAAATAGATTCAATACATTCAGAACATTCAGTAAATGTTCTTGGTACTATTGGATGCCTATATGTCCTTTAAATACATGCTGAAAGACTTCCTCAAGAGCAAAGACATGAGCCTTATGGCCAATATGGCCAGCATAAACTTTCTATCAATGCAAACAGCTTTACCTGTGGGTGAACATAACCTATTCCAACCTCAGAAGATTTTTTTATATAGCCAAAATGGTGTAATATAGTTTTATTTTAAATGAGAAACAGGTGCTTCCCTTTAAATGAGAAACAGAGGTTTGGTAGCCTCTCTAGATAGACAAGGACATGTCTATGTAGACAAGACGTGTATTATGTGAGTATTTCAAGGCCTAGAAAAGAGTTTAACTCAATTCAGGTTTTACAGGAATATGTGTCAGAAACCTACATAGTTGCCACACTGTCCCTTTTCATGATGGTGCCATGCGCACATCTAGTGACTGGTGTCTGTCCTTGAGCCATGCTGAGGAATTCAACAGTTTTTGGACTCTATGACCAGAATGAAGGTTACATTCAGGTAACAGTGGTGATTATGTCGGCTGGTACCAGGAAGGTCCAGATTGTGCAGGCTGTGATCAAACTTAGGTAGGCCTGACTCAGCTTTAAATGAGTTATCTTCAGTACTGTGACATTAAAGAGGTAGATAGAAGGAAATTGGCTGAATATTTATGCAGCTCCTACAAAGCTTACCTAAGCTTAAGTTTGCATCTGCTGTCTTTGCTGTCTTTTTGGTGGAAGGAACATCTTGAATTGTTTATTCCTTCTCTCAGCTTTTCTGTGTTCACATAATCCTGTCCAGTTTTAACATTTTTGACATTTTAGGTCACTTCCAACCCCAAGCCTGTCCTTGAGAAGAATCCCTTCTTCTAGCCTACGTGGGCTCAGCCATTTTATTAATACCCCTGTGAAGCTGTTTATGAGAGAATGACTTCTCTCTTCAGCGTTTTCTCTTACCTGCTTAGCTCTTTAACTCCTTTAGAGATTCCTTTGACTTAACTCCATCCACTCTGGTAGAGAACTCATATGCATATTTGCAGTACAGCTGCCTTCCTACCTAAGTCATAAGAGGCTCTTAGCAAATGACGTTTCATATTTTGTTAATTCCAGTCACCTATTGCAATAACAACATCTGGGACTCCAGAGAGTTCAGAAAGCTTTTTGACACATTCTTGATGTTTCAGAACAAAGGAGTAAGCCATGGGTTGTCATCTATAATTAGCCGAGGTGGCTCAGAAGAACATCTTCAAATCTAAATATACATTTTGTCATCATCTACAGGGGATTGTCATGGATTCATTCAGGGTATGTAAGTAAAAATGGATGTTTTATGAATGTAACCTGGGTACATGTGATAAAGGATATGCAACTTTAATTTGATACAAGTGTTTTAATTCCCCAAATGGAAGCACTAGGCTAATAGTGAAATCTAGTTTTATTAACTCACTTCAAAACCAAACACAGTTCCTCTCCAAATCAAAATCTGTCTTCTCTCAAGCTCAAGACATTTCTGCCATTTTTGGCAGAAATTATGTGAGAGCATCTCTCGGTTTTGCACTGCTGAATGTAAAGCTTCACATGATTTAGCCTCAAATCGAATTCATGGCATTAACTTAAATATAGTTTGCTCTACATTTTCAGCTGCAGTAGCTAGTGGGTTTCCTTGCTAGAAAAGAAGATGGTTGGATTTGTGTTATTATCAGATTAGACAATTGTTTTATAAATATATATGTTCATTTACCAGATACTCTGATGCATCACATACTTGCACATACATAATTTCATTTATTATTCCTTGAAAATTTCTGACTACTTCATAATAACTCCAGAAAGAATGAAAGACCGAGGTATCACAGAAGCATGAAGTACCTGCTGTAAAAGCCTTATATTATAGTTTTCCCAGCTAGGGATTCTAATGTTTAATGGAAAAAACAGTAAAAGCTGTAATTGTATGTCATCATTCTGGGTTTTTTTTTGTTATTGTTTTAAGGGAAATATTGCCAAATGCCTTGTAGCACTTTAATAGCTACAAAAAAATTAAAAATATCATGCATCAAACATAACCGTATTTTTTATTTATTCTCTCTCTGATGCTTTCACTGAGAACAGCCTAAACCCTTTTATGAAATTCCAAAACATCTGCATGGACTGGGGCTAGATAGAATATAGAAATCTGTCGTCTCAAAAAGCAGAAACCAGGTGCCTTTCTGCCAGCAGCAGAAGGGATGTTGCTCTCCTTGTATGCAATAGCCAACTGATAAAAGCATTGACCAAGAGACAAGAGAGTTCAGTCATCTACTCTGTCACGAGATATTCAGAATTATATTTCCAGAAGAAATGTCTTACACCCCAGCAGCTGCTTATTTTAGGGAGGAGTGAGCCAGGATACAGTGCTCCCCTACAGCTGAAGATTGGTCACTATGCAGAAAAGAATTTGGGATTCACTGGACTACAGAAAACAAATCGTGGAGACAGCACACCTGCACATCTGCATTTACTTAGGAGTGGGGAGATGCATGATCTGGGAGAGCTGATATTTTTTTTGCGTTTTATATGTTAGGCAAGTGCTGTCACCACATACATATATGAAATGGGAAACGAATACCAAGTTTACTGTTTGAGTTTGGAGTTTTGTGGGTTTTTTTTTAACATGGTCTCCATTTTGCGTTTTACAAGTAGCTCAAACTTTTTCATGTATATTCACTGCAGTCTTAATAGACTCAAATTCCTTAGGCTGTTCAATTGTATTACAACATAGGCAGTGTAGCAGGTATTTTGGGTGCCTGGAAACTCTCTGGTTAGAAATTTCTGTGCTAATGGCATTAAGGCAATGCCAGTCTTACTAGATATGACCTTTAGTTTTTTTAGGAAATGTAATTGCAAGGCGATGAGCTAGAAAAGCTATGTCCGCCATATACTTCAAGATGCAATTTCACATGTCCGAAGGATTTGCACTGTCCACAATACTGAAAAATGTCCAATGCATTTACTGCAATGTCAAGTGAGGACACCACTTTGACTTAGATACAACGCCAGAGTTTTGAAATATGCTTGAGTATTTTGAATTTGAATAAAAATACCTTGCTGAGAGGTTTTAGCTTCAGCCATAGCTGCTAAAACATGTCTGCATGAAACTTGAAGTTGTGTCACAACACAGAGAGAATTAAAGATTCATTTAGCCAGAGAGAACAAAACAGGAAAGAGAAATCTTGTTTGTAGTATTCAAAGAGTTAAACTTGTACTGCTATAGTTAACATGCATATATGTATCACATATGCACATATATATTATGCATGCTAAATACATAATATGCATATTTTGGTATATAAATATACAGATGCACATATATAATATATGAAAGTGTTTAACATTTACCCATATATATCTGTATTAAATATATATATTTGAAAAATGCAGCAAAAACTCTAATGTCAGCCAGAAAAAAGGCTGGTTAAGCTAGAAAAAGTGCTTGTTTTATGAAAAAGTAAAATTGCAATTCACAGCATTTTATGTAATGCTGTACAAATTACCAGATACCAGAGACTGCATTTCTGGACCTGAATAGTACTAAAAGTTGCAACTAAGGGCAAATATAAAGACACTTGTTTACAATGCAAAGGCTTAGTCAGTACTATAAGCAATATGGCAATCTGCATAGCAGAAGATATAATGCTTTGTAATGTGATTTTTACTTTACGTATCAATTCCTACACACATGAACAAACTCAACAACAGCCCCATTAATTTCAATCATTATAAAAAGGAGAAAATAAAGGAAATAAACTGATGAATTAAACTGGGATTAATGTGTAACTGACATATTTACACAATCATATGTTTACCCTATTTCCTGGGTGGTAGCCCTACTTTATAAAGACATCACTAAAGCATTTAAAAGTGTACTAGAGATGTGCTGGCAATCCTATTACTGAAGTTGCTGGTGACACGTCCACTCTTTTCAGTTATGATTTTGTCAGATAACATAGTCTGAAATTACACATGCTAGGTGTGTGAGTGACTTCTCTGTGTGTGTGTGACAAACTCCAATCAGAACTGCTCAGCTTTGTCAAGAATGCACCCAGAGGAAAGCACAGTATGCCTCCCAAAGGGTTGTGTGCCCTTCCTTAAGATGCAATGGAAGAGGGACTTGAACTTGGAAGGGACAATGACAGATTGTGTCAAAGATTAATATCTTGTCTTCCCATGAAATGACACTCAAATTTATACATGTGTATCATCTAAGAAAGCAGCTGAGACTATTCCTCCACGTGGGCTTTCCCAGTACTGGGTGCTCTCTATGATGAAAAGCAGGTAGTCTGTCCCTCGTTCATCTCCAGTTTCCTTCACTATGAGTGTATGAAGGAGAAGTGAGGATGCAGAAGACAAGAGAAAGACTAGGAAAAAGACTGGCTGAAGTAAAGGTTTGCTGTTGGGGAGAAGAGGAGGGGAGAGGAGAGGAAAGGAGAGGAGAGAGGAGAGGAGAGGAGAGGAGAGGAGAGGAGAGGAGAGGAGAGGAGAGGAGAGGAGAGGAGAAGAGAGAAGAGAAGAGAAGAGAAGAGAAGAGAAGAGAAGAGAAGAGAAGAGAAGAGAAGAGAAGAGAAGAGAAGAGAAGACAAGACAAAGGGTGCAAAGGGCTGAGTATCATGGAGAAGCCCACCATCCCCACTTGACAGTCCACTCCCACCCCAGAGCTTGGGATGGAAATGAGCGTTCCTGAATTACATTATCCTCCTGTCAGGCAGAGGCTAAGAAATCTCCTGGCAAAAGGAGATTTCTCTGCAATCTTCTATTCTGACTATTCCAGCATCTCAAATGGCCAGGATGGTTACAGTGAATTCAACTCCAAGGCTGGTCAACTCAGGTATAACATGGCATATGTCCATTCCTTTGCTTTTCAGAAAAATGAAGACTTGCAAATACATGCAGAAAAACATACACTCACATACAAGCCCTACACTCACTAGTTGTTTAAAAACTAGCTATACTTAATGAAAAAAAGTGAAGAATCAGTGTTCAAAAGTTAGGAAACTGGTAGAGCAGCTGCTTTGGGAGGTGTGAGGCACCTGCTGAGCTGGAGAGAGGGGACCTGGGCAGCACCCTCGCCTGCTTGTGCCTGCCTCTTCCCACAGGCAGAGTCCTCTGGGAGGGGAGAATGAAGAAAGTTTGATAATTGGGTAACGCGTATCATTTGGATAGCAAGAGGATGTCCTGATGTGATGTGAAGCACAACTGAACATCTCATAGCTGCCAGCCAGTTGACACTGAAGTCACTGGAGCTCTGCTATGAATGCGAAAGGTATAATATTAGTCAAATACTCTGAAAAATGAAGTTCTAGATGTCCCAAGCAGGACATCCAAAATTACTGAAACCCTGATTTCACAATGATTTAGCTGTGTTTGAAAATATGGACAATACAAACTTCCCCCTCCAGAGTATTACTGATAATTTCTTTACACTAAAACACTGTTGGGATGAGCAGCACAGAAAATCCTATAAAGAAGCGAGGTCAAACAACATGCAGTAAATACAACACAGGAGCTCCCAGGGTGAACACCTGATTATAAGCATGTGAAATCAGAGTCACACAGAGTGCAGCATAAAGTTTAAAACACCATGTGAGCAAATAATTATTATTCTATTAAAGCATTTTTGGAGAAGATATGTTACTTTTGATGTCTCCTAACTTTTGAGAATTGTCCTGGTTTCAGTGAGAGAGTGAGTGAGCGGCTGCGTGGTGCTTAGTTGCTGGCTGGGGTTAAACCATGACAGAATGAGGTCTTGGAACCTTAATAAAATTCTCTAAAAGTAGCTTTTATGGATGATAATATAACACATGGGCATAAAAGAGCAGATGGACTCCAAACAATCTTAATAATGTATTATATATATTTCTTCATGTGTACATGCTTGTCTAAAGAACTACAACTCTTTTGGTGCCACATAAATATTTAATAATGATAATTTAGAATATACTGCTATAATATTACATCTGGGTATTTTACATCCTTATTCCAAAATGGACTTGCTTTAGTTACATGCCAGCTCTGTTGGATTCATTGAGCGTGTTCATGAGAGTAAGCAATTAGTACTCAGCTTGATTACGTTTTTATTTTGAAACTTTCCACACTAGAAGAAAGCATTACAGTATGGGCAGAATTTAAATAATTGCTTAAAAGTTAAGAAAATGCTCCAGTGCTTTTCTGGCTAACAAAAATTTAAATATATGCACAAATGGCTTCATGCACTGAACTGATCAACAAGCTTTTAATTTTTTTTTCTAAAAACAAACCTCAGAAAGTGCCATAATATACTTTTTTATCTTCCCCCTCCCCCCAAAAAAAAAACAAAACAAAAATCTCAGGTTTTTTATATGTGCCATTTCAAAACTGAGCTATATAGAAGGTTATGTAAACAGTTGACAGTGTGCTGAATAATGACATATGAGTTATTTTCACAAGTGAAAAGTTGGCTTCATGCATTCCTTCAAAACCTCTTGGAATATTTTGAGCTTTTTAGACCTATCTTTTGCCAATAAGCAAGCTATTTCAAAAAAATGTTTGTTTGTGTCCTTGTGGTACTCTTTCTGAAGGCAATGAGTGTTTCTAGAACGAAACAGCCCTAAAACAGAAATTAAAGGTACCCTGTAAAACACTTTAACTAAATGCATTAGTATTTATGATGGTAGATATGAAATTAAAATGCATAAGACAAACCCCCCCAAAATGAATGAGGTAACACCCCTACTTCAGACTTTTAAATTCAGAACAAACACTGACCAAATACTAAGATAATGTAGAAAGATGCATGAAAGGTCCTTGGATGGCTAATCATATAGTCTTCCCCTGAAAATGTGTACAAATTAATATAATATACAGAGAAGTATAGTGCAGGACCAACCACCCCAAAAACATTTAACACGAACAAAAAGTTCTACTCATGTCACATATGTCAGTCCTTCATACTTCCATCTTTACCTCTAAAATTAATTTTATCTATGTAAGAACAAGATATATCTAAATTTGTTTTGACAGACCCAAACCAAGTGATTCTAACTGGTATGATTCTGAAGTTGTTCAATTGTTTTTTCACATTGACACAGTGCAGTAATTTCACATTCTTCTGCATTTTTTGAAGTCTATACAAATTTTGAAGAGTCTATTACAAAATTATGGGCACTAAGAATGTTTGTATAAACCAATCTAGAAAACTGCTACTAGCTGTGTGCTGGGGATACACTGGTGTGTTCCAGTATAGGGCCTTACAGTGACCTATGCTGTACTCACACAAATTGCTTGCTGGGTGTAAAAAGGAAATTCACATTTTCTTATGAAAATTTGCTATGTGAGCGGAGCTTGACGTTTTCTGTACTGTGATTGCAAGGTAAAAAAACAGTACTTAAAAAAACCCAAACAAAATCAAAACCAGGCATTTTGTGTATGATGTGTCTTTTTTTTTCCCCCTTAGAGGTAGAACAGTGACTGCCTGGCATGGCATGTTTGTTATATTGAGGTCTTCTTACTGGTATCTTCTTGCTCTGTTGAACTGTGCTGATACTCCCAGCCTGGAGAAGTGCTGTCTCTATGACGAGAAGGGAAAGGATATCTTTTCATGGAGAGATAACTGTGTTTATTGAGCATTTGCAGCTTAAACCTAAGTTTAAGGTGATAGCAACCAGGGCTATTTGCACTAAATACTATGGTGCTCAGCACCATATTAATGCTGAAAATGGTTTGCAATATGTCACTATATGTATGTGTGTATGTATATACATTATGTGTTACCTTGGATACAAGGCTTGCTCTGTAGGCAGCTAACTGCTTCAGATATTCCTTCTTGGCAGCTTCAGTTTTCTTTTTGTATACCTAAAAACAAAGAGTGTCACATTGGTAAATTAATCTGGTTTTGTTTTTATATATCACCGGTGTGTCTCATGCATCTTCATAAAGTCTTTCTAAGTAAACAGCCTTTCCTCCTCATATTGCTTAAAGAGTGAAATAATAAACATCAAATATTTTAAAGAAAATATTGTTCCAACTGTGAAACACTCTTTAACTACCCAGCAGTAATGACAAAACAATATCCCTCATAGCATCTCAGGCTTAATTGTTCAAAGTGAAGCGTGGGGCGTCCTGGCAAATGGGACCTCTAGGGATGGGGGAAGGGAGGCATGGGCCTCTCCACTTGTGAGAGGAGTTAAAACCCTCTGGGGAAGATGAGAATATGCAGAAAGGCATCTGAGCTAAATGAAGGAGAAGATGACGGCACCATACAGATCCGCCAAGAGTCTTTCTCTCTTTGCTGGATAAACTGTTGGGGGCAGTCAAAGAAGCTTCATGGAGCAGCTAAGGATAATAAATGTTAGTCATTATTCCCATCTTGATCCTGTATCGGTCTAATTAACTTCTCAGGAGCATGGATCTATTTCTGTACATTTCTCTCAACTCACCAAATTATTTTAAATGCGGCATGTGCACAATCTCATAATACAATTAAAGAGCTTGGAGAATCACTTCAATTCTGCCCAGATTTCAAGATCAAAGATTATCTGCAGAGTTAGGCAGGACCTCATAGCATTACAGTAACATGATGTTAGAAAAGCATAGGTAGATATTTAGGGTTGAAAGTTCTCAAGAAGAGAATCAGTTTCTGACCCATGAAGCCTAGGTAATGACTTGTCATTAGCCACATCAGTGACAGATTCAGGAAGAAGTCAGCATTTCTCTTTGCAAATGTTATCATGAGTTTCTCACTACTTCATGGGGTTTTTTTTCTGAAAGGGTAGATTTAGGAGTCATGCAAGTGTCTTGGCTTCATGTAACTAAGCAGGATTGACTCCTATCCTTCCTTGTTGCAGGGAAAACCTGAAAAAACATCTGAACTGAAGGTTTGAAAGTAAGGGAGACAAATAAAGGGAAATAAAATTGACTTTTTTATTGCTGTTATATTTCTCAATTTTTAAGTCACATTCCAGAGGTTAATTCATGTGTTTGTGGGCATTTGGGATTCACAATATTGCACAAATGGAACTGCAGCTTTGAGTCTCTGCTGCCCACTTCTCCAGCCAAGTGCACAACTCGGGCACCTGCGGAAAGCCTCCATGAAGAGAGTAAAGACTATCCACCTTCCCCCTCCCGCTCCACACTGCCTAATTAACTGGGCTATTGATTCAAAGGTAAAAGATGGGCAAAACTATTTATGACAATTTTGGGGTGTTCTGAATTCCACAGCTGAAACACACACACGTGCACCTCCTCTCCAGAAGGATAAACTTTATGAATCTTTGAACTGATCTCTTTTGATCTTCTAATGCTCTAGTAAAACCAGCAGTCCTGTAATGGAGAGGACTCGGCAGCACAGAGTGCCCTCACAGAGAACAATACAGTTGCAGACATGAGAGTAGTAGTGTCAGGCTGGAAGGATCCACGACACCACCATTTTTATAAAGAATGTGCTTGTGAAACATTTTTTTGTTTCACTGAGGCTTTGCTTTCTGAGACAGAACAAACCTCAGATACAGGCTGGCAAAACTCAGAGGCTGCCTAAAAGGATTAAAGATTTTGCTTCCCAGGGAAGCAAAAGATCATAATGGAAACAGAGAAGTCTTAGGCTTCTAAAATTGTAAATATAAAGACACAGAGGAAAAAAGATAGGTTTTAGCTGTGCAACTGTATCTGTGCACCTTTGTAATTTCTCCAGATTAAGATAAATATATAGTGTTGGCTGATCTCCTATTGTTTTGCAAAAAAAATGGTAGCAATTTGCTTTTGAAGTTGTAATCGCTTGTGATTATTAGGGAAATGTACTGTTTGTTTTGAAAATGAATAAAAAATTAGTCAACAAGCTGTTCCTAGCTGCTAAAATGAATTTAGCTTGACCTACAGAACAAAGACTAAGTTATACCGCTTTGTATTTTGCAATGCCTCTGCATCATTCTGATAGCCGGTTTAAAAACCAGAGCTGAACAAAGAATTTTACACAGAATAATGATCTTCAAAAGATCATGTATCTACTGCCTCCACATTGGGTTTTATTTTGCATTACACAAATATAAAAAATACACACTCCTGCTGTGCTCTTACAGTCACAGCATATTGAAAGAGTCCTCCGGGACCTGACTTTTCCCTCAAACAGTCATATTGCACAAGGTTAACTCAATAATATGAAGCTAACAACAGTTCTGTAAATCTCCATCTAAAACATCACTCCTTCATAGAAATGTCATCATACAGCCATTATTTAATTATTTCCTACCTATACATCTACCATGTTCAGTGTACCCATTGTCTTGCCCTTTTTTCTTTGGTCTTCTGGTGAGCCAATAATAGTCACATGTCTTCCATGGTAATATAAACATTAACCATGTAACAGCAGGTCATCAGAATAAAAAAGGCCTTACTGGATGGGAAAAGGTTTTTGATTACCCCAGTCTGCTTGGATGTTTTGCATTGGCCAGAAAAGTCCCCGCAGGCTGGCTTGTCTGGAGGGTGGTCAGCTCACCTCGCTTCATCTTTGTAAGGGCACCGGCATGTCCTCTGAGGACAACAGCTTGAGCTCTCACTGTCTATACGCTGTTGTCCTTTCGAAGATGCCCGCTCTTTAGGTCAGCATAGAAGTAGGCTGATGATGCTCATGCTAGTTTTGGAAATTCTGATTGGTCCTGGCTTATACTAAAATTTAGGGTAAGTTCTGCCTTCCTGGGGAGTTGTTCATTTTCATGACTAACAAAAAGGTCTGGCTGTCAATATTTTTCTATGAAGGCAAATTATATGGCCCTGGCAGTGGGTACCAGTTCACTGACTTTGTGCTAGACTGGACTTGTACTGGGGGCTTATGAAGGCAGGGCAAGTGGGGAGTGTCTTCAGCACTTTGTAGCAGCACCTCAAACAGGTATGAGCAAGTCAGTTGCCCCTCCCAACCTCATTTTTTTTTTTGCAGCTGTGAGAATTTTCAGCCCTGAGGCTTAAATAGTTTTGCACTGTAGTCAGTATACAGAGTTGCAGCCCTGCAGCGGTTTTGGGGAGGAAAAAGGCTTGTGTCTGTCATTCAAGTGTGCTCTAGAAAATGGCTGAAGCTCTCCTGAGTTTCATGCTTAATACTTATGAAACACATAATTTCCAATAACACATTTAACATTTTTCCTGTAACAAGAAGCAGGCTTCTGTTCTGTTGCTGTGTATAGTGGCAATATTTAATTTTAACATCTCAGAAATCTCTTATAAGGTCATTTTCCCCTCCTCCGTCAAGCAAGCAACAATTATTAAATAAGTAACTTGACAGGAGCACATACTTATGGAATTAAGTCATTTCTAGCTCGCTTTAATTCAATTAACATGATAATTGAATGTCAACTGATTGTCATTCAGGCAGTAAAGGCCCATTCTGATTCAGCAGCAGATTTGTTTCCTTACACAATATTTTATTTTCTATATTGTCCCAGTTGTGGAAATCGAATGTTGGCAGAAAAAACATTATTTCTGTATATGCAGGGTGGGTCAGCTTAATTTATTCTTATTCTCTTCAGCTTGTTATAGAAACCCCAAAACACCAAGATTACATTCATTTGTCTACAAATGGAACCTGCTGGCATTATTTTCCTACTGTGCTTCACAAATGCAAATTTACACAGCATAATACACAGGTTCTTAGTTTACTATTTAATTACATTTCCAAAGTGCACCCATTAAGGTAGCTTCAGGTTCCCTTACACTGTTTAGCAAAGCATGCAGCAATATAGAAGATACTTTCCAAAAGGACTAAGTTTGAAACTCTACCTTGTGCATGTAAGTATATAATATAGCATTTGGATTAGGTCACTGGGGAAAACGAATGCCCTGGGCCCCCCCATGGTTAACGTAACAGCCTGGTACCAGCCCAGGGTACACTGGCACCCTTTAGCTCAGGTTCCCTGGGCTGACCATAAATGTGGGCTACCAGTGCTGTTGCAGCCTACATTGAGGACTGAACTCTATTTATTAATAGTGATACACAATTCTTAAGCTGAGTGCCCTGAAGTTTCATTTGGAGATAGAGGGGTTGTGGGTTATATGGTTAGCCACAAGCACTCACAAATACTAGATTTACCAAATTAAAACCACAGCAGAACATCTGCACTTCTGTTTTATGATGCCGATTTCTGGTCATGTTTTGCTTTATATATTTTAACTGCTGCTTAGGTCTTGTCCTCCTGGATCATAAATTCCTTGAGGCAGGCTTTGTGTCTCCTTGTGCTCTTCTACATGTTGGATAATATGAAACTCATCACTGATATATATATATATATATATATATAACTGAAATACACCTGTAATGCCTTGAGCCAAGTTTTTGTTCTGGTTAGTCATCTTTTCCCAGTGAACTTCCTGTCAACTTGCTCGTGGAGAATTATCAACACATCACAACACACTATGCAGCAGGACTCCTGCCCTGTCCCATGTGGCTTGCACCCTTGTTCCCTTAGGGGAACAGATCTCCCTTCCCCCAGTCATCATCACAAGAGCCAAAACAGGCATGCAAATATCTGCAAACGTCCTCAGTTTTGAGTATCAGGTGCTAGTGGAAGAAGACACCACTGAACTACATTCTCCTTTGATACTAGAGACTTGTAGACAGTGAATTAAACTGACTGATGCTCTTAGGAGAAAAAGACACTTTCAGAATTTGTGCCTCATGGTAGTCTGAAAAGGCTTTGTGTCTCCTAGCTGACAAAGCACATTACAAAGAACCATGCTACTTCCCTGGCTTTGCCTAAATAGCTGGTACGAGGATGACAAAGAAGGAGAAGTTTTCAGTTTGTCTTATGGACGTCTCCTTAGAGCTGACACTTGCAAGCAAGTTATATTTGTCTTTTTAAAATGATGTAAAGGTGCCCACATTTGTTTTGATGGAAGTGTTCCATAAACCCACAAAAATAGTATATGCAAAAATAGCAAATAAAAAAGCAACATGACCGATTTTGCCTTTTTGGTCTCTGCAGTGTTATTACCCATGGGAGTGTCATTTTCACAGGCTACGGTTACAAGAATGGCATCTGATAAAATACAGTAGCCTGCAATCCAGAATTAAATTCCACATTCAGATTGTCGTTCCTGGCCCTACATACCTAGGATCATAGAGAAAACTTGTATTTTTTCCAAGTGGGAGACGTATCTCTAGTTTTAATCTTCTGATTTTGCAGCAAAGGCACCTAGAGCTGCACACACTCGTCTAAAATATGGAGAGAGATATTCCCACAGCAGTCAGAAAAAAAATTCCTCAGAATTGCTTAATGGATACTGAAATATGTTACTGTTTGATTTTTAATCTAGGTACATACAGTAACAGAAAGAGGCCCAGGGCTAGCTATATGGCTCAGCAGTCTCTTTGACTGTAGAGCATGAAAAAGACACTGATGACATATTAGAGGCTTAGGGGAAAGAATTCAGTCTTTCTGGCATGCAGGGGAAAGATCACAGGCCAAATTCAGCTCTCTCACAAACAGTGAGACTCGACAGAGATCACTGGAAATTGCAGGCATTTGCACCAGGCCTAAATTTGACCTTATAGGCTTGATGCTTGCAGCTTACAGGAGAGGGACTGTACATTTTATCAGAAGCATGTTGGATGAAAGTTGGGTACAAACCAAATGACATTAAACGTATGATTTATGTTGTGATTATCTGCACTTGCTGGTATTCTTTTTGTTTAAAATAAGGGTGTGAGCCTGATGGAGCACAATAATTGGGTCTAAACCCAGTTTTGTACACAAAGAATTTAAAGCCATGTTCCTATTGAGCTTGAATGTATGGGTAAAGGGTGGGGAAGAAGAATGACTAGAAAATTAAGGCTATTACTTATGCGTGTTGCTGTGGCAGTACTTGAAATGCAGGGTCCTTTTGGCCCAGCTCCTTCCAAGTACAACAAGAAGGTGAAGTGCAGTTACAGTCAACATTCATAACTCGTCAGCCACGTGCGGTATTTATCTAGAAGCCATGTCTATTGTATGTAGCAAAGAGATACTAGAAATTCGCCCCGGGCAGGGGGGTGTCCGATGTTGCCCATGACTTCAGTGCTCCTGGGAGGCTGCAGGAAGACCGAGCTGCCAGGTGGGCTGGGCAGGACACCAGCGGACGATAGCCTGTATTACCCTATACAGAGTAAGATGCGGCAGCTCCTGTGGTGACCTACGTTAATTTTACTTTTTTTTGCAGCAGAGGGGAAGGTCTCCCATCCCGACTGTACAGCATGGTCCTGCTCAGCCCAGCTCTGGGTGGGAGTGGGAAGGGCCAGCTGCCAGAAGTCCTGCCCCAAAAATGGATTGTAAACAGGGGGCCTGATAGTGCCTCCTTCTAAAGTCAGTGGAAGTTAAGGGGTTCAAGGTTTGGTCCTGTGGAAGCCAGGGTAATAGAACAATCTGAAGGTACAAATTTATATATATGTACATATATATACATAGACATGAGTTTGTATCTGTGAGTATGCGTGCCTATTCTTGGCCCATTTGTGTTCTGGCTCATTAAGCCTAGCAGCTTGCAGAGGAAGGGAGACGGAGCAGACACCAGGGCGAGGATCAGTTGTTTAAAACTCTTGATGCACTCACCTAGAGCTTCAAAAGGTAGAGATGCAATTTCAATACAGAAATTTGTCAAGAAAAACAGTGGAGCTGCCAAACAAGTCTAAGGCGCAACACTGGTAAAAGCGACTGCCGGTGCAGGTAGCTGGGCGGGGAGGTGTAAGATTGCTGTCTGTTGTGCCTATTCCTGAATCCATTTTGCTTGTAATTCACTTTGGCAGTGTGCACACACAGATGTGCCTTCGCTTCCTCTTCTCAATTACAAAAATAAAACAAAGCTAAATTTAAACCTTGCGTGGTTGTTTATCTACTAAACTGAAGGTACATTCTCATCCTTTTACAAGTGTTAAAGTTATTCCTTGGAGACTGCTTCATTAGCAGGGACATAATTTTTAAAAAATGTCCTTTTTAGAGGGGGAACAAGAAGTAGATAAACAAACATCTGTGTGAATACATGAGCATATATAAGAGTGAACAAACTGTAAATTTATGTTTTCAAAATGCTACTGACTACCTTGACCTGACGGTCTGCTTATCCTCTGGAGCTATTTCAGCAACACACTGCAGTCCCCTGAACTGTCTGACGTCCTGACACTGGGCAACCCAAATGCACAGCCACACAACAGAAACACGATGGCTCTTCCACCCATGGGATGACCTCATTTGTTACGTCAAGCGATGGGACAGCAACATGGCATTGCACCCTGGGAGGGAGGAGGAGCTAGGTTAGGTGTCCCCAGGGGCCAGGCAGAGCCAAGGCCTCTTGAAACACTGATCTTGGATCCATTTTGATCTGACTAGTGGCGTCTTGCATCACAAGAGAAGCTTTGGAGACATGAAGTGTTGGCCAGCATTACTAGTAAACCCACTCCTGATCTACCTGATTCATCCTGGCACTGGATAATGTGCTGCCGCATCTAAAACTTCCCTGTGATCAAAAAAGAAACTTCTAAAACACGCTTCATTATTTTTCATGCCCAAATCAGTCTGGGTTATTTTTAGTGACCAAAATAGAAACCCTTGAAAGCTTGTGGGTTATAGCGAAAATGGTAACAGCATCACAAATGTTGACACTAATGCACGTGGACTTCAATTTACTTAAGTATTGGTAACATACAATCCAAGTCCCATCAGATGTTAAAGAATAAACTGCAGCTTTTATCTAGTGGGTCTTTGAGCACCAATGAGGAGTAAATGATTTGATTTTGTGAGCTCCAAGGATTTGTCAGCTGCCTCATAAGTATAATTCTGGCTCTTCATATTCCTGCTGCTTCTAATTTAGCAGGACAGGCTCATAATTGAAGCAAATTAACTATTTACACTTGCCACTTCTACCAGGGAAGAGGACACATCAGCAGGAAAGAATGAGTGGGAAATTAAATTCTTCCCACTTGTGTCAGATCTGCCCTTATATAAACACATTAACAGTAATTTCATGAGGCGTCAAACATAGGAATAAATACTGAGGGATGAAATAATGAGGTGTTGCTATTGAGCTGAACTGTTGCAGCTAATATTACTGCATATGAATTATGCAGCCTGAAAGAAGGCATATGTTACAGCACTCAAACAGTCACTTCACCTGCTTCTTCTGATCGTTAAGTTTTGGGTCCCCTAGGTGAATCCACCCTTCTTCCCACTGCAAGGCCAGTTCAACATTTAAGTAAACACACACACACATATGTATGTATGCACACTAAGCTGTTCATAGGAGGCCAAATTCATTCCTGCTAGAACTCCAGTTAAGTCACTGAAGTTACACCAGAGATTAATTCTGTTGAATGTTGAATAGACATTCAATTCCATTTTTAGAATAATAGCACATTTATTAAGGTCTTTGGCTGAAGTTTTAAAGTTACACTAATGTAAACAAGAACATTTTGTTTGTAATTTGCCACATCTATTACAGCTTTACTAGGACTCCAATTAGAAACTTAAGGTTCATTTAGTACACACACATCTGGTACTGATTTAAAATGACTTTCCTTTTTCATTTAAGGACAGAAAATGACCTAAGTAGCCTTTTTACCCAATTTGAACCAGCATTCTGTCTGAAAGCCAGAGACTTGACCATTTAGCATGCTGAACCCTCTTTTCTGGGGGGTGTTTTTTCTCCCCTTTGCAGTAAAAATGTGTGCAAAGGGCAAAGATGTACATAAATAAGCTACAAAAATGGGATGCACAGAAGTGTAGTACTGGCTAAGGAGAAAACAGTGTTTGTGATCATGAGAGGAACTAGAAAAGGCACTGAAAACATCCCTGTGCTATGGCTACAGCACTGAGGAGAATGTACCTCAACATACCACTGCTACAGCTGCTTTCCATTCACAGTTTTATTAATCTGAACAGTTTCAGAAAGCATTTACAGTGAAAAATGAAGGAAAATGCACAGTCCCTGCTTCTGATCATGTGTAATTATTGTCCCCAATTCAGAATTTGAGAAGAAACCATGACGAAGTCCACCATGATCACTGAAGTCCTTTTAATTTCTAGACTCCTCTGTGTAGATAGGTTTGGACAAACAAAACAAAGGCACACACACCAGCATTGTTTGGAATGGCCTTCCTACTCAGAAATTAATGGGAACAGTTACAGCATATGATCCTAAAATGCAAATGTCTTCATATCGTAACATGAGAGTGGAAGTACACCAGTATCTGCTTTAATCTAATAAATTGCAATATTCTCAGGGTAACATCATCAGAGTGTGATCCATTTTAACTATAACTCCCTGCCAACTTCAGTAAGGCACCCACTGTTGTCTAGTTCATAATAACGCTTCCTTTTTTGTCATTCAAATCCTATTTTCTCAAACAACATTTTCCTAGTTTCTTCACAGTTTGAAAAACATACATGATTCTTGCACAAAACCTTTCAAGCTACAGTCTAATATGTCAGGTTATCAAAATTTTGTTGCAAAGGCTTGGACATGCGTATACTGCCCTTAGGTTGTTACTGTACTGAGTTTCAATACCGTTATTTATTCTGTGGTCAATCTTCAGGAATAAACAAGAAGAATTCTATGCATTTCAGAAAAAGCTGGCTCAGGTCGTAGGGACAAAGAAGATTTCATTTTGGCATGAAAACATGAGTTATTCTTCTTTCTCAATAGCTGCATTATGTTCTACTTTCTGATTCATTTATATTTACTATTTAAATAGTAAAAGGAGTTCCAATTCAGGAAACATAATTTGGAAACATAATTCTATTTGAATTCCAGAATAAGCATTAGCTTCCAAAACATAAAAGCCAGAAGCTTTATGATAATTGAATCCTTTCAGCAAGTATAATTCATCAATAAAGTATTCCTCTAATGATGTTATTGTTTCTTTATTTAACTATTTTTGAATTTCTGAAGCTTCTTCAATGCCAAATACCAAATGCTACATTAATCATTTGTATTTTTAGAGTCCAATTTTCCTAGCAGAGACATGGGTTTCATAACAGTTACTAATGCTCTGGATCTGAAAAATTAGGCCTTTAAAATACAGACTATCTAGTCAGTTAAGATGTCTTGTAATCATTACTTTGTACTATTAGATCCCTAATGGAATAAAGAATGAGTTTAAATTTATTCTAGAAAATAGGATTGCCAATTTTTTTAAATAGGGACTATCTTTTATTCTTCTTGTACAGTGCTAGATTAGAAAGGGCCTGGGCCTGGAGTTTTAACAATGTGCTTAATAGATGATAATGAATAGGCAAAATGAGTCAAAGAGCAACAAAGATATGCTAACCCAAACTCTTGGAATAATGTGGCTTAAAAGTCTAGTTGCAGCCATTTTTTCATGGATGTGTCATGTGGATTCCAAAACACATCATCCTGATGGGTTCCAACTTAAATTAAGGACAACAGAGATAAGGAACATAAATTTTATTCTGCTGTTCCAGTGTAGGACTTATTTAATTATTGCTTTCAACCACAAACAGGAAATCCAAGTTAAAGCTGGAAATTTAGGGGTTTATGCACTTTTCTTAAACAGAATTCTATGGAAATACTTCAATTTTCTGCTGGTACGACTAACATGATAAGCTCAAAGGAAACGTGCATTCTATAGTCTTTTAGGTTTATCTCCATTATATGGTCTTGGAACATTATTCATGAAGTCAAGTCTTCTGCATTGTAAGCGAAGCAAATATTACGGAAGGAAAAACTGCAGCACTGCAACAGCCACAAATTAAAGGTCATTATGAAAAATGGTGGAGAAAACCAAGCACTAGATCCGGCTAAATAAATAATTTTTGCTTGATGTCATCACTAGAGGGATGTAAGATTAACTAGAGAGGCAGGCTCTTGAGAAGTCCAGGTCTCTGCCTTTCACCATTTCAGGAAAATTTGGATCCACAATCCAACAGGCAAGCAAGATGGGTCCAAGATACAGATCTAACTACTTGGAGCACTCCTGAGGTATGTGTTTGGATGTCCAGATTTCAACACAGGGAGTGATTCTGGGCAAGGACCTTTCTTTGGAGTAGGAATGAATTTAAGCCAGATACCACAGTCTACAGTTTCTCAGCTTTGGCCGGAGGTCCTGGCCGAGCACAGCAGGGACAGCAGGCTGCTTCTTGCACGTTTGGGCAGTCTGCTGCTGAGCAGTGGCTACTCCTGGTGCGGCTCAGCACTGTCCCTCCTGCTGGCTGGCAGGTATGTGGGACAAGGAGGAATGGCATCAAAACCTCTTGCTTGTGAACGTAACTAAAAACATAGTCAGTATTTTTTCTGAGTCAAAAGTGAACATTCATCGTCATGGTCCCAAAACCTGATGTTTGACTGTGAGACAACTGCTGTACTGGGAAGCTCTAAACAACGTGTCAGATCAAGGATGTAACCTTGGCCTTTGTTGGACATATTAAAAAAGGCAGAAGGAAGAGACAACAAAACAAAATAACCTTAATGTGCCAAGCCAAGTGAATTCTCTGACCCCTGTGTTTAGAAAGTTACCTTTCCTCCAGCTAAACCTTCCAAATGCTGACCTTATTCAACAGTGGATACTAGACAGAATAAGCTGTTGTTTTTTTTCAGTTAGTCAATGAGTGCCAAATCTTGATTCCTATTACATTGTTATCTTTAACAGGGATCTAGATGTACCTACACCACCCAGTTATTAGCAAAGAAAACCTTTTTTTCCTAGTCCAAATGAGTTTACCTACCAAAAACTCATAGCAATATTTTCCTTTTATTTCTTACCCTTATTAAGTATAACTGTGTAAAAATTATATGCTCAGTGTGAATGAATGAGATGCAGTTTTGTCCCAGTACTTTTCCTCTCTCTGTGCTGACATCAACCCCCACCCAAGTCTCCTGCAGCCAGTATAACTCTCACTGAGCGTATCCTTTCTCTCCATATCTGTTTCTTTCTTAAAGCTCCCATTTCTTTATCTGCCCAATCCAATCTGTTGGCAGTTAGTAAAAATGCAACCAATGACAACAGAAAAGCGATGGTATGCTACAACGAGGATGAATGGTATTTGCCAACTGTCACCACATGAATGGGATGAGCTTCCAGAGTTGCCTACTTTTACATAGCATCTAACTGACTCGGAAGAAATTCTTTAAAGGTTCAGATCCAGCTCTGCCAACCTCGTTAGAGAATCAAGGCCTTTCCACAGAAGATGGACGTTAACTACGAGATGTGATTGCCACAGCCCACATGTATGCTGGAGGATACCCCAGAACACTGTTGATTTGCCAGCATCCACCCTATGTCTCTTTGGGTCAACACATCTATAATTCCTCTCATCAAAGCCAGGTGAGTTGGGAGAAGAAGTGAGCCGAGCTCCCCTTCTGACATCCTGGGGCACAGAAACACCTGCAACTAGGAGCTTGGATATATGTCAGGTCCCACTGCACAGATACAATTGCTGGCAGCAAGGTCCTCCTACACCACAGTGTCACAGACGGGACAATGCCATCAAAAAATATTAGGGCCCCCAATTTCAGTATAAACCAATCCTAAATATAATCCTAAAGCTTGTGTCACACCACAAAACCAAAAAAATATCTCTTTTAGTGGTTTCATACAGAAGAAATGAAACGATACTCTCCTTATCTCAGTCTCTTTAAATCATATTCCTGAGATGGCAGATATTCAAGTTTCATCCCAGCGAACAAAAGAAACTGCCTACAGTGTTTAGATGACCCTGATAACGCTTTCCTGAAACAAAGCCTCTGAGCTACAGCACATTTTGTACCTGTTTTTGTTCTTCTCCTAAGCCGTCCCACATTGAAGCTACAATTTTAGAGACTTCACCGAAAGTAGCATTGGGGTTTTGGCCCTTGATGGCTGCTTGAGTGTCTCGAAAGAATAATGCATAGGCAGACACAGGCTTCTGTGGCTCATTTGGGTCCTTCTTCTTCTTCTTTTTGGGAGTTTTGGGTTTCTTTCCCATATCTGAAGCAGGTCTCTTCTCTCCACCATTAACCTGTAACATAAAATTAGAGAAGTACTATAAAAAAAGCTAATTTACTTCAGTCCATCCATCATTATAGCTTCTGTGATAGGCAGAGGTTTTGGATTTTGCATGAAAAAATGGAATTTTAGTTGCCATCTTTGATAATCCAAATGTTGACACCATATGACTTAGTCACGTGTATAAAATTCATAGGTATTCCAGATTATGTAACTTTTTCCCTCAAAGTGCTTTATATTTTGCTTTCATTTAATTGTTATAATCTCATTTCTAGTTCATCTGATCATCTTTTCACCTCCTGTAAGTTTTATTGCTAATGGCTATAACATGCATATAATGAGTAAATTTAAATGAAATTAGTTTCATTATAGCCTGATGACCAGTTCAACCACATGAACCACCTGCAGACAGCAGGAACACTATCATTTCTCCCTTTTCCTTATCCTCACCCTTTCCTAGAACTACTCCAGACTAGTGTTCAAATCAATTTCTACTGCAGCTGGTGGGACACCTTTCAGGGAATTTGAAGAGAATCTGATCGTGAATAAAATGATTCAAATTATAGACATTCCCCTGCACACCTTTTAATTAAAATCCAAAGAAACAAAGCTTTACTAGTACACACAGTTTAGACGGCTTTGGAGTATCAGTTCTGGTCCATCTGGATTTAGCTGCATAGTTTTTCCTTCTGCTCATGTAAAAGCAAATGGTTTGAGGAAAGGAGTGAAAGAGTATATAAAGAATAGCGCTTGTGCATTATTTGTGTACCACCTGAAAAAAACCTGCACATGAGCATTTGTGCAATTTTTTTCAATGCAACTATGCTTTGCCACTGAATAGCTCAGAGACCCTGATCACCAAAGCACCCTACTTTCCTAGGTGACTTACAAGCACATAAAGGGACACTGCCCTGATTCTTCAACAGATTGGAGCTCCGTGTCAAAGCAGCTTCTCTTGATATGATCACTTAATTCACTATACCTGTAGCAATGATGTGTGATCTTACCAGAGGGTTCAAAGGCTTTTTTCTCTTGTTGGCATGGCCAGAGTACTGCGCATCATAAGCATTTTGAAGTACGAGAAGATCAAGAGCATAAAAGGTATGCTCTAGGCTAAGGATTTACTAGGCATGACTTTTATCACATCCTTGTATCATTATTTTTTAATAATGCATATCAAGTGACACAGGAGAACACAGGTGTTCAAATCAGTGGAACTGCATGAGGAAAATGGCTGGAAATTCTCATTTTGAGCAAAATACTTTTTCGTTTTTCTATATACATCACTGTGTGGCATCCAACAGGGCCCAGGTGACTACAGTGAACAACCTGGATCTCTGTGGCTTACTAAACACAGCATCAAAGTGACGACCACAGTTTGAAAACAAAGTTACTTGTTTCCTGAGCATTATGTTACAATAGATATATCTTTAATACAAGGTTAATGGACATGGAGCCTATTGGCAGCATTTGGAAAATATGGAAAAACAGAAGCAGGGTGCTACCCATTATTAAGTTATCCAACTTTTAGTCTCTTGCTATTATTTCATTTTACAGGGTACACAAAACTACCAGCTGAATGGTAATTAACTAGGGCTCCCTAGTTAATTTGGCAACATCAGTCTAAACTCTTCAGACAGTTCTGTGCAAAATCTATGAGCAAGGAGGCTTGACAATAATTTGGGCTATACTTAAAATTTTACCTCTATTATTTGCTAAAGTTTTCCTCTTTTTCAGAGTATTTTTGGACCAATGAGATTTAAAAGTTCTCTGTATATTAGGAAACCACATTACTTAAACTACCCTTAAACTAGGTGATATGCTGCAGAAACCCGTGTAAAATGTCATCTGGTAAGCTGTTCTGAGAACAGCTCTAAAATCTTATTCTCCAACCTGAATGATCAAGAGACTTCAAAACCCCACTGTTAAAAAGGGAGTACTCACAGGGGAAATTCTGTTTGTCTTATATGAAAATAATGAAATAAAAAGAATACCAGAATTCCAGTACTAATAACCTTGCAAATGGCTGAGATGATGGCCTACCTTATGCTCCCATCAGTCTATCAGCTTCATAGACTCCACTTCTAACCACCAAAGCAGAGACAGATGGGAAATAAAATAAAAACCATATATATTCTGCTAGGCATAGACTTGTGCCTCAAAATCCCTGGAGGTGTAGTTAGCTCATGGTAATCCACCTCCTGTCATGGCTTATTGCTTAATTATGGTGATGTATTTAACTTATTTATCACAAGAAAGCAATAATCTTTCACTTTAAAAAAGTGTACATTAACCATGTTGCACACATAATAGATCACAAGAATATCTAGTGTAGGATTTAAAACTATCAAGTAAGGCACATCGTTGATATCTAAATGTCCCTTGAGAAGCTGGAAAATGTCTATAAGCATATTTAAAATAAACTGCAATAGTACCAAAGCCTTTAATGGAGCTAGGAGAGCTGTTTTATGCACACTATCTTGCAGTAATCGCTGTAGTTTAAAATAGATTTTAATCAAGCACCATCTGCATAATAGGCTGAACAGACAACATAGAAATCTACTTATAACTCTTATCATATAAAGTAAATATTGTAAAACCTCTACCACATAAAGAGAATATGCTGCAGCAGTTCTTTCGTAATTGTGTTTCTGTTAGTTAATTCTTGCTACTTGCAGTCCTCTCACTATCTTCCCTCTAAAATACATTATTTGAGATTCTCTCATAAGTGATATTCAAATGAGCATGGAAGAAAACCCCATTATCCATCTATGAAGAAATACATATTTGCGAACCAGTAGTGCTTCCAGTAGCTCAGAATTATGCTTGGCAATAACCAAATACATGTTTAATGATCCAACAGTATGAATTATGGCAAGAATTACATAAATGTAATATTCCAGCGTTGAAGTGGTCAGAATAAAGCATGTGGTAAGTGGCCACTTTGTTTAGAATGTTTTTATAGTTACTTACAACTATTGCTTTTTTAAATTCTCCCTCTTTTTATCTTCTAACCATAGTCCCACATAGTAGATCTAGAAGAATTAAGGAGACTTAGGGACGTACACCACTTGCAGAAATAGTATCCTTGGTCTGAGACTACATTTCATATTTCCATGGACCTAGCAGCTTTCTGACTGTACATACATAGCCTTTTAATTATTCTACTGTTGTCACTGATCTTATGGTCAAGCAACCTCAGCTGTCTTGCTTTTAGAGCAACAGTGTGTAGGGCAACTGAGCCCTCTATAAGGCAGCTCCTTTCCCTCTTTTGCAAGGGAATATATGACGTTTAAAGTCCAAAAGGCCTATATGAAAGAGCCTTTATGAGAATGAGTATTGCCAAAAAATATTTAGCAGCTGCTGCCATTAGTTCTGTGTATGTTGGATAAGGCTCACAACAATTTGAATATTTACCTTAGAATGAACATCCATGAAGCTCAGTACATGAACAATTACAACAGTTTGTAAAGTTTCCTTATTACTGGCATTTGGGATATGTACAGTAAGCTGAAATGGTCATTTCCTCCATGCATGGAAATCAGTGGTTCACTAGGGATACAATTATATTTCTAGTCCAAATGTATATAATGTACATATTTGTTCATACTTTCCGTCATCCTCTTTTTATAAATTCATGCAAACATGAACGGGACACTGAGATTTCTGTATTTTTTTTCTCTAGATAGACATAGGTATAGTTGTTAGGGATTTCTCTACCAAATCTGCTATCGAAGGACCAGTGGCTTCTCTTTCACATGTAAGGCTGGGTGTTCAGCTGGTATAAATCAAGGGAGGTCATCCAACACGGAGGTGGTTTTCCATTTCAAAATGTACTTTTTCTTTTTCATCAGTGTTGGTACATAGGCAAAAATCTTCTCATGCTAGTGAAACAGGGAGAACGTCACTGTTGCTGTTAACAATACAGTGAATTCAGTTGTTTTTTACATGGTCCTCATGGCAGGAACGTCTTACTGACTTCATGAAGCTGCTCCAATGTGGCGAGCTCCAGCAGCTACTACATGACTGCAACATGTGCGCTTCTACTGAAGGACTGACTAATGAGCTGTGGCCCTGATCTATGAGGTAATACCACACATCTCTACGATAGCTTATAAAACAAAGAGAAAAATCCAAATTTAGCTAAGTTATATTCAGGCAAAAGATGGAGGTTCTCACAAGAGAGAGAACGACCGCTCTATCTCTTCCTGTCCCCATCCAGTGCCGCCTTTCACTGGGAGGAGGATTTCTGGAATGAGAAGAACTCTCTCAGGCCGCTCAGAAGCAGCTCTTAGAAAGTGTAATACTGTTGTGGCTGGGGAGAAAGATCTCCACAGAAAGCTGGTTTATTCTAAGTATCTGTATCCATTCATTGGCAGCTTCCAAGAGCAACGTGACAGAAAGATATACAGCAGAGGGGTTTAAATCATAAGCTACCATACGCTAACTTCTTTCGCCAATAATTCAAGCCCTCTTGTCTTTTACAGAGGGAACTACAGCAGAACCCATGCCAGCCCACTGCCCATCTCTGATGGTGGCCAGATTCAGGCGTTTTCACAAAGACCTAAGAAATCCCACAGAAGACAGGTATGGCACAATCTGCTCCCCATCAAGCTTGGAGTTAAAACCCTACTAGTCGGAGACAAATTTAAGCCCTCCGTTGTTATGAACTAAATTTAATATCCTTTAAAACTTTTCTCTTAGAAGAGAAATTATAATTATTGAACTTTAAGGCAATGCATCAACTTCAGCATACCAAATTTAATTTCGTGTTATGTGTTGTGCCTTTTCTCACCTTTTTCTGCTTAGACTGAGCATGAGAGAATTTTAAAGAGAGTGTTCCAAAATAACATGGCTTGTTAAAAAGTTGAACACTATATAAACTGGCTTCCACCAAGGAAGGACCAAGTTTTACTTGGTCTGCAGTGCTTATTTTTTCATTACTGAAAACATTAGCTTCAGATGAGTACTCTCTGCATGAAAGCACAGCCCTCACTTTTGCTAGCACAAAGTCTTGCAGTGAAAAACTACATGAAAAACATGGGTTAAATAACTGAAACATTTGATAGAAGCAGAAAGGATATCTTAACTATTTGAGTGGATCTTTTCTCCAGAAGTTTAGAGCATCTTGCACACTCCCACCAATATATGTAAAAATATTAGCAAAGCAACAAGAGTAGCAAATAAATTATTCTGAAAAAGTAAAGGCTGCCTGGAATTATTTTTACATAGCTGCATTCTAATGTCTCCCTCAGTAAGGAAGTGCTCATTTAAAATGTATGAATTATTCAGCAATTTTTAAAACCTAAAGTTTGTGAAATCAGGGGAAAGTCCTGAAATAAAACTTTTGAATCAGAATTTATTCAAAATGGAGTAAAACATATGTCTCCAATTACATGATTATTTTATAGCTTGAGGCATGAAAAACAATATAATTTGAAAACAAATCAGACTTACATTTCTTGACTGGATTATACCTCCTCAGTGTCTCACAATACGTTTTCTTCACATTCCTCGCAAGTCTGCAACTTTTCCCCACAAGACATGGCCGTGGTACACTACATGGTACACACTACACTACAGGACTGCTATTTTGTAGCGACCATAAAATAGAGCTAAAGAGGTTCTCAATTTCAACATGCTCTGTTCCTGGTTTATGGGATGACTTTGTGCTAAGACCCAACCTTTTTGTGTATCAGCTTTTGTGTCTGCAAAATTAAGATAAGTGTGTATTTTGGGGAGGTTTGCAGGATTTCGTGAGGTTTGGGAGGTTTTCATATGCAAAACCTGCTATATAAATTAACATTTATCCTTTATACTTGTGTATTTTTGGGAGGTTTTCAGGATTTTGGGAGGTTTGGGAAGCTTTTGCATGCAAAACCTGCTATATAAATTAACATTTATGCTTTAAAAAAACTTAATATGTAAATGACTATTATGACTTCATGCCTGTACTGACACTAAAATGAAGCTTAAGTATCTCATGATGGAGTCGGCACCTCCCAAAGGATAAATGCATAATGGGTCTTCAAACTTTTCAAGGTAAGATTTTTAAAGTTCATAGAGGAACTTTCTGTTCTGGTTGCTATGATGTTCTGTTTACTCATCCTGTGACCAAGTAGCAAAGACTAGCATATTGTACAGGCTGTTCATACTTTTTATAGCAGTAACCTGATCTCTAACTAGGAACAAACATCCCTTCTATGCAAGTGAGAAAACTCAACCTTTATATTAAAGTCCTAAAGGAATGGCTATCCTTTGAGTGTTTTACAGGCTTCCAGTTTGCTCTCATGAAGAGGAATGATGTCATTTACTCACACTGCCTGAAGAATTGACTGGAATACAAGTTCTGTATTCATAACTGTTCATTCACTTCAGACAACCACCAACAATGTATGAAGTATCACCTTAATAACTGTGGCCATACGATCCATTTAGCCGGTCCTAAAAATATCCACCATTTACATAGTAATCCTAGCATCTAAGCCTACCTTAGAGCTATCTTCTCCTTCATCTTCATGGACTGAACTGGATGGTGAAGGAGTTGCAGATTTGCTTCCAGGTGGAGAGGGCGAGTTGTGAGGAACACTGTTTCCACCCATATTCAAACCAAGCTGTGCACTGAGCTGGGACTGGTTAATAGTAGTCAGCTGCCCGTGCTGCATCATTCCTGGCTGCCTAACATCTGCAGGTTGAACCCTTGGCCTCATGGTTGCCATCTGAGGATGGGAACTATACTGGGCTCCTTCTGTATTCCGTAAATCTTGCATCTACAAGAGGAAAAAAACTGTATTAAGCATATCACTAATAAAGTGTTCTGTTCCTTTAGACCTCGGTTGGCCTGATCGGCTATATAAGGCTTAAAAGAAATGGCAAGTACTTAAATAAACATGTAAATACTGGAAATAAACAGAGTAAGGATATGATCGACATTTGCATAACACTGACTGTTATAAACTATGCAGGCTCTAGCCTCAGCCCATGGGAATAGCAAAAAGCAATGAAAGCTTGTTTCTTTATAGAGGGGAACAAAAGGGCACTGCTTTCTGTAACTGCATGTAGAGTATTTCAGAAATGCTAACGAACAGGGACAGGTTTGCACTCTGAAGTTCAGAACCGGATCAGAACATGAATATCCTCAAAATTCAAGACAATTTCCAGATCCTACTTTTTTTCTTCGGATTTTTGTGTGTGTGAGCTGTGAATTTTGGAGTTGCAGTTTTCGGAGTTTGAATATCTAGTATTAGGTCCAAATCTATTTTGCCTGGTGGTGTCCAATGAGACACTGGAATTTTCAGGATTCATATGACTGACAGGAAGGATGCATTGATAGACTGATTAAATGATTTCTGAGTTGATTTGCTGCTAAGACATATACGAACAGAAAGCTTGGAAGTCGCGGGATTGACAAATGAATCCATTGTGCTATGTGGGTCACCGCTTCTTAGCATTAACGAGACATACTATTTTAATGCAAGCAACAAATTCAGTCTCTGTAAGGATAAGAATTAAAAGCACTGGAGGATGAAACTCCTTTCTTGTCCAGAGGTCAAATGCACCATACACACACTACAGCAGATTGCCTGTAACATCTTTTCAGTATACTCATACGGAAACATGACAAATAGCAAAGAGTATCAGGGAGAAGCTCAAATTTAAGCTAAGGTGTTCTGTGGGTGATTTAAAATTGAAGTGTCAATTCAGAGCTGAAATGAAATAGATATAGTTGTCCTTCTGTGCATCAGACAAACATGCCGTACGTATTGAGTGGAATCTGACAGGAACTACCATTGTGTAAGTTCCATTATGATAAGGACATGTGTTAATGGTTCAATATATTAACATAACCACATTTATTTTACTGACAGTCTTTGTTAGACATGTCATCTGAATTGTCTAAAGATCACTCAGGTTTTTTTAAAAACTTTTTATCGCTCATGACTTCTATAACCTATCTCATCCACACGCTCCTATATATCACAGCAATCTGTAAGATACCTTTCAACCAGTAGCGCACAGAAAAAGAAAAGATAAACCTGTAACTTCACCTCTTCTCTTATTATTGATAGTGAAAAAATTTATCAATTTTAGGGAGATACTTTATGAGCTTGGGGATTGATTTTTGTAAAGCTGACTGGCTGGCAGTAAATCAAACTAATAATACCATTAGTTATGGCATACTTACCACTTTACATGTACGTGTGTCTCTGAAAAGTAGTTGAAATGGCTTCTGACAATGTGACATCACAATTACACCTGTATTTATATTGCTTTAGAAATTAATTGCTTTTTGGTAAAAAAGGGTTATCAATACAAACATGTTCAAGTTCATTTAATGACTACTAAAGCACCGGAGGAGAGGAGCAGAGACAGCGCAGTGTATGAAATCAGTCGAAGGCTGAAATTTGAACCCTGGCAGACATTTATATTTTTAAAGACTGCTACTGACTTCTTGTTCCCTTCCCTCCAGTATCAGCTCCCCTCCTCGCCAAACACATTAGCCTTGAAAGCTATCATTATCTCTGTCTCTAGCAGACAACCCGTACCAGAACAGTTGTGCCCACGACGCTGGATGGGGGAGTGGGAGCGTGGGCTGCCCCAGGCCCCCTTGGCCAGCGCGGGGTGAGCGGGCAGGGGATGGAAACCCACGTGGTCCCTTGCGTGCTGGGGAGAGGGAGGCAGAACCCTTCCAAAAGCCTTCCCTTCACTCTGTCTGCAGTGCTCGACCCTCAGCGTGGGTGTGTGCCCTCCCCGGGGAGCCCACCACCCTGCAGGGGCTGAGCCCACGCTGCTCTGCCGCTTGCAAACGCCTTGCGGGACAGCACCTCGTGGTGCAGGACCGGGGCTGGGAATAAACCACCGCACGGAAGGCAGGAAAAGCACGACTGCTTTTTAATAAGAATACGCATCCTAATGATTTTAGGAACTCTAGAAAGGAAACAAGCACTCTTTGAAACTCCCAACAACTCTTAGTTTGAATGAACTTGCAAAGTATCTACCTCTGAAAGCAGGGCAAAGGTTATAATTTTAATTACTTTCCCCCAACTAAAATATAATACAATTGCTATTATTCAAGTGATGTCTCCTTTATTAAAAACTCTTCATATGAGCTTCAAATATTATCAGATAGATACTGCAGAACGTTCTGTGTTTGTCATCTTTAAACAACATATATTTTTAAACAGTCTGTGATTCACTTTTAGCTCCGGCGCTGAACATACACTGTGTTTTCAGATAACAAGACACCAAGTGGACGGTACCAGATGTACCCCCATACAAAACACATGTGTATATATATATGTATATATATGTGTGTGTGTGTATATATATATATATATATATATAAAAATTTGCAAGAGAATGCTTCACTAGTGAAATTCTGAGGACTGCAAATGAGGTAGGGCAGTTGTTTTTTTTTTCTTTTTTTTTTCCCCACAGGAATTCAGCTTGTCTTCTGAATTTTTAAATCAGATGAATAGCAGGCTACCTTTACAAAACCAGGTGTAAAGCAGCAAGTAAGTTTGTTTAACAGTACATGTTCCCTTTTAAGTGGTAAGCCAGAAACCCTCACCTAAGGGGCCTGCCTGCAGAGCACATGGCAGTGTAGGTCCATCGCACAGGGCTGTGCCCTCAGCAAGGAGGATCCACATCTGCAGATAAGGTTTCTGGCTCACCTCTCCGCCACACACCACAGAGCCTACCTTTCTCCATCCTGTCCCTTCCTAGTGAAAAAGTGGGATTGTTTAAGAAAATGGAAACTGCTCATTCCTTGAGTAAGAACGGGCAGCTAAGCACGTAACTGTGAAAAGCTATGAGATTACACTGTGATGGTGAATCTTCAGGTTCCTAAAAGATCAACAAACCAAGAACTGTCTCATCTTCCCTGTTGGGTTCAGGAACGGTCCCACCCATGAAAACCACACACAGGTCACTGCTGTGGCGTGACAGTACACACACCCCTGTTTCAAACACCGTGACGACCTCGTCTCTGCAGGAACAGTGGCATTAATCAGACACACTCTCTGTCAACATTACATGCAGAGTATGACCAATTTCTTTTAAACTACTTCAAAATCAGAAGCTTCCTATTCCTTGTTCCTCCAGATGGAGTTTTACAAAACCCACCAATGTGTAGCTGTGCTGGAGCCATATTCAGTATGCAGAAGCAATATTGCGAACACACTCCTTCCGAATGCAAAGCTGAATACAAATCCTGCCGGATGGCAGAATGCCAAATGGAAGAACAAAGTTAAAGAGTTTGAGTGTTACAGAGGATAAGGACAGTCTTAAACTGACGCCTTCAATGGTCTCTCTGATGAGGTAATAATGATAATATCTGGCACTTCAATATCATTCTCCATCTGTCAGTTCCAGGATGTTTCACAACTTGTGTTATATTCAGCTTTAGAACATGCCTGGTTTTATTTTGGTTTTACTAACAGGGAAGCTATGATACATTTCTTTCCATGGCTATTTTTTTTTTTTTCTGTTTGCATTTCGCTTATAAGCAGAAACTGAGCATCCACTCACGTAAGTGTCTGACTGCAAGTTAAAAGAAATAGTAAAAGCTGCTAATTCTGAGGTGTGTACTGATAACCCTTATTGGCACATGTTTAGTGCTAAAACAGAACAGGGCTGTCTGGCTGAAAACAAGCTCCTAATGGCCTGCTCAAAGCTCCTGAGGTACTAAGAATAAAGCTAAAATGCTTTAAACATTAGACCATCGTTCTCCCCATAAGCTGAAAGCAAAAACAAAGCAAAGCATGCAATGCAGAATACAGTGATATCATCCCTGCACAGAAACATCTTACTTCAGGACAATGTGAGTACAGTACCCTAATCACAGAATCACAGAAAATAGTGCTAGAAGGGACCTCAAAAGGTTATTTAGTCCAACACTTTATCTCACAGCAGGATTAGCTATACCTAAATCATTTCTGACAGATGTTTGTCTAACCTCTTCATAACCTCCCTAGGCAATTCTTGTGCTTAACTATCCTTACAGTGGAAAGGGCTTTTTCCCGTAATGTCTCACCTAAATCTCCTTTGTTGTAATTTAAACCTACTACTTTTTTGCTCTGCTCCCAGTGGACATGAGGAATGTTTTTCTCCTTCTTTACAGAAAAGCTGTACACACTAGAAGGCTATTACAAATTTCCTTTCAGTTTTTTTTCTCCTTTAGACTAAACAACTAAACCTGAAGATTGGAAGACTTTTTTCATATGCTGTGTTTTCTACACCTCTGATCATTCTTCCTGCTGTCTGCTGGAGTATGTCCAATAACCTTCATCCTTCTTGAAATATTGTGCCCCAAAGTCCACAAAATACTGATATTCTTATCTGACACAGCTTTCAGATAGAATCCTTCATCTCTCACAGGATATAGAATACAGCATTAAAAAATCCCTAATATCTGTCTTTCTGATACAAGCTGGTTAACCCATGCAAGATGCAGAAAGACTCAAATTGCAGGACTCAACTAACATCCCAGAAAGTGGCTCTGGGAAGCAAATAATTTTCTTCTAAGAGGCATCAGGCAGGCAGTTTCAAAAGGAATGTGCTGTTAGCAAAATAATTCCCATGTTATTTTTCTTGTTATAATTAAGAACTGTGATGCAACATCTCTCTGAAAAGCCATAAAAGTCCAAATTGTCCCTCCCTATTTAAAATCAATTTATAATAAATGTTAGCATTAAATGAAAGAAGAAAGACAGGTTGTCTTAACAGATCAAAGTAAATACAACAGGTCTAAGTATATGCAAGAAACACTAGGGATCATACACTGAAGATGAAAACATTAAAACATAAGGAGAAATACACAGGACTTACTGAAGCAAGTGGAGATCACATATCTCACTACCCCAGACAAATTCATATCAAGGCACAGCAGGCATAATTTCTATTGCCATCAGTGGGTCTTACAATGATTTTTGTTTAGTTTTCTACTAGCTGAGAGCTCTTATGAACTTTCCTGATGGACACTGTGGAAGTGGTTGACAGTTCTTTGCTGCTTGTCTAACTGGTCAAGGTAAGTCAGAGAGCAACAATTTTTCATACTATAAGAAGCTATGTTTCAATCAATTAATAAAAAAAAAAAAGTATTGGGAGAAAAACCCAGGGGATCTTAAGTGTTTTATGTGTATAAAGATACACACAGTATGCTTCCTTCTTCACTGATGTCACCCACCTGAGTCACCACGCAGGCATCATAGACAGTTTTCGGTAGGCAGAAGGGGGTTCTGTTACTAGTCATATTCTCATTTATATTCCCAGGACAACTTGTGCCACTGCCTGTGCCATATTAAATCTGAATGTTTGTCTGTTCCCAAATAATGCTACATTAAAATGCAGCACCAGCGCCACTTGTGCCAACCTCCTGAAAAGCCATGAGATTTGCTTAGAAATTTTACTGGTTTTATTTTGGGTGTTTTAATTGTCTTCTACCATAAGTCAATGCACATCTGCAAGATGTTTTCCAGTGACAAAAAGATGCTCATTAAAAAAGAGAGAAAAAAAAAAAAAAAGAATTCCTACATAATCACTTGACTCTCTAACTCAAGGTTTCAGAAGAGAAGAAAAGATAACTCAGTTGCCAGACAGGTTTGTGAGAGCTGGCACACAGAGAAGGAATGGTGTTTGGGAGATCATACCCACCATTTATGATCAAAACAAACAATTGCAACCCCCAAAAAACTCTTGATTTTTTTTAATGATCCAAAACGCAAGCAATATTCATCATACTGTCAGAGCTAAGTTTAAACTTAAAAGAGGGTCTGAAAATACAGAAATGTCTATTTTAGACACCTTTCACTCAGTTCATACTGATAATCAAGCGGTAGTACCTCACAGTTATTCAATGCATGTTGGTGGTTAGGATCCTAGATTAATAGCAACTGAATCAAAAGCAAACCATGCAGTTTCATGTGTTGTTTTCCATCATGGCGATACTATTCAGTGAGATAACTTAAAACTTGAGATAACTTGAACATCTGTATTTGTACACCAGAGAAAAACAAAAAGTGACCCCAATATTTAGAAGTCCAAAATCTGACAAGAATTTAGAATTCACTGATAAGAGTGGATAACACTGGTAACTGGTAATCTATGACCTGTCATGAACGAAGGCTGATCAAACCCAAAGATCCGCATACTATCAGATCTTTGTTTCCATTCAGTTAAAGCAGAACTCAGATCTGCAACCAAGTCTTCTTTTAGCACATATATAAGAGAATGAGTGTTAAAGAAAGATTTGTTATGAGAGCTAAGGTTACTGTAAAATGACCACAGAGAACCATTCAAAACACATTAAAAGGAATAACTCAAAGCACCACCTAACAGAGGTAGAGATGTGTGTTTTCATCATCTCATTTTTATAATATCAGCTAACTGCATAATGAAAGACTAAGTTTTAAAATAAGTGGGTAGTTGGGGTATATTTTAATTTTGTATATAAGTGTATTTTATACACTATGCCCAGTGCATTTTCAGGATAAAATGAAAGGATCAGTCAAAATTTCTGTTGATTAGGAAAACAGTCTTAAAACTGAACAGCGGAAACCTCACATGTAAAAAGAACCCTAAACTAAAAAAAACCCTATTAAATTTACTACTCTAATCTTTTCAAAATCATTCTGTTAAAAACTAAACCACTTCACATTGTTTTATATAGTACTGGTTCTGTAAGTGATCTTAAGCTCCTTTAAAAAAATTATATACTCAAAATTCGACTGCAAAATTTTATAGCACGATCACATAATGACAAGAATGCAGTAATATACAGTTTCTATATTTCTTGGTACACAGTTAATTTGGTGACTATTAACATTCTTTTCTACTTTATGTTTTAATATCCTTTGAGTCACACAGGGCCAAGGTCTCAAAACTAATCATAAAAAACTACCAACTGCTATTCACTCTAATATAATAACCCTTTATTTAAAACAACCTCCAATAAATTTCATTATAAGAAGTTATTAAAAGGGTTAAAAACCTATTAAATGTCAAAGAATTTGCCTGACTCAAACTTCTAATAAAGAAACAGAATAGGCTTTCTTTTTGAATTATTTAAATCTTTACTGACTGTGCACTGAACCATGAAATTAGAAAAGTGTTATTAGAAGTGTTCTCTGGTTTTTATAAAAGTTGTAGCATAGAATATATCAAACCACAGTCTTTAACTAGACTAGTTAAAGAAATAGGTTTTTAATCCCGAATACATGGTTTTCACTGATATAAAGGGTCATAATTAAAAGTCTGGCCTGGAAGCTGAAGATAATAAAATTATTATTACAGGAGCATACATGTTCATTTGGTATATTCTGGATGCATGTTTCCATTTTAATTTGGACAAATATCTTCAATTTTGTTTGATCTTGCAAAGTCCACTAATTTGGACCCTCTCAGCAAACAATTAAGCTTTTAATAGTGATTCATTTTACAGAATTAATGGTGAATAATTTGTGTTATCTTTTTCTCTTTTTTTTTAAGTGTCTAATGCTTAACAGCAGGTATAGGTTGACAGCAGACAAATGGAATCTAGGAGGTACAAGTCAAATATTCTAGCACACATCTCCTGATAACAGTATCATCCCTTCACTGCTTTTTTGCAAATAACAACAGAACCATTTTCTATTTCACCAGTTATTTACATAAGGAAAACAATCACGCATTTCACATTTATTTTAGTGATGCTAGAGAACGCCTGAGTCAGCACTGTATTCACAGGTTCACTCGAACACACCTGAATCAATAGCCTTTCATCAAAACAAATAAAGTCAGAAAGACGCTTGAGAGAGACAATATTGTCTCCTCTTCTTTTAAGCAATAAAAATAGAGGCATCCAAGGGACATGAAATGATTAAGTCCAGGAATACAAACTAGATCCTTGGAAATACTGTCACCGGTGCGAAGCTGTGCTTGCTGTGGGGCCGGAGGGAAAAGGGGATGCAGGCGGCTACCGTCGTCTTTGCAGGGCTTTGCTCCTGTGACTGACCAACAACAACGTAGTAGCCAGCGCGAGACTGCTGTAACCTTTGTTGGCTTCGGCTCTATTCTATTCCATTCTGTTCTATTCTGTTCTGTTCTGTTTTTTTCTCTGATGTTCACCACAACAGTATCAAACTATCTTCCTGCAGTGAGTTGGGCATTATCTGTCACATGTCGTTCGCTCTGTCTATCTGCTTTAACAGACAAAGGTAGCCTGACCACACCATCCATCCCTCCCTACCACAAAGTAAAGGAAATTGGATACATTTGTATTAATAAAACACTCTGGAGAGTCTTTCTTGAACCAGTGTCACCCTCCCGTAGCTGATTTGTAAATTTTCCAACAGATTTGCCAAGAGAGGATCTGGCCAAATGAGAACAGAGACTGCTAAGCTCAGCACAGGGCCAGGAAAGTAGTTAGTGCATAGTTGTGTGTATCTCAGTGATGTCAGTGTGTCTGCTGCTGAATTTTGTCACACATATTTTAAATATTTTACATGCTAGTGTTAATAGTTAGAAGATTGGGGGACTTAGCATTTAAATAAATTTCCAGTGAGATTCTCGTATTCATCATGTTACGTATTTCAAAAGAAAGTGCAGCTTGCATAGCATTTAGAAAGTGTTTGATTTGAAATAAATTGGAAATATTAGAATTAGGTTGGGATGTTTAAACAAAGGTATTTAAGGATGTTTACACTTAGTAAAGACTAACATGTGACTTGACTACAGTATTTATTACGTTAAGACTGACTCCGTGTGAATAATTTGGGTATGCCAACGTTTGTACGCTTAGGGCAACACAGATGCAGCCATTAACTAACTTGATAGGTGTGAAAGTCTCCAAGGAAGATGTTGAGACCTTGAATGACCAAGTAACCCTTTGAATTCTACACCATTCAGGCTCTTATATTTTTTTAATGAGTGTAGTTTTGGTAAGGGATGGCTGCCCAAGCAGAAGCTACTCGACCTACACTCATTAATGACACATACAACAGGGAAAAATAGTGAGAGGTGAAACAGAAAATGTAAGAGCTATAACTGCAGATCATTCTTGGTGACTCCATACTGTATATCATGTTAGTTCATGTTATGCCTCAGTTCTCATCTCCTCCTGACAAAGCTCAGCCCTAGATTTGTAATGTTGCATTATTTCCATGCGCAGCAACGAATTCTGGAGCTTGATGGTGAATTGGGGTCTGCTTTTCTCACCCTGTGTACACCATGTGAAGTGAAAGGACAATGAATGGTCAGCTCTTTCTAGTTGGCAAGTTTGGTCAAAAAAACCTGTGAAATACTCAATATTCTATATAAAGCAAAAAGGTTTTCAAAAGTGACTCATCTGAAATGCATGTTGGGCTCATTTGTGTCCTTCTGTGCCTTCTGTGGTTCCTCTTTATCTTGATAACTGTTCCATTTGCCTACCCCAATGATGGTTCTGCTGCTCATTGAATTTAATATCTTATCTGAAAAGCCACATTCCTCAGGTTCAATGACAGGAGGTCTGCCTAAGTGCAGGGGTTGGATGTACATGTGGGAAAAGACAGAAAATTCCTTCTGGTTAAGAAATCACACTAAACCAGCTGTGACACCTGAAAAGTTGGTGCAATATTGGAGTGTCTCATGTCTCCTAACTCTACAGGAAAACTCTATAGGACCTGAACTGCATCTTATCTCAGTCCCAAGAAATGCCAATTCCCCCACAAAGCTGGACTCTGCAGCACATCTGCTGGAACGAGAGATTTTTGAAATATTGTCAATGAGATTTCAACTAAGTATGCTACTTCACTGAAGAAGGCTTTTGCAAGGGAGGAGAGGCTGTCTTTCCAGTGTTGTCCACCTGTTTAGGCACTGGACAGAAATAAAGGGCACAAGGATCTCAAATGAAAATCTCTGTCACCAAGGCGGCAGAGAAAGGACTAAAACCTGTGTCTGCTACGTACTCTAGTCATCTCACTACCCTCATGATTAGGCTTCTGAGATTTCCTGCTGTTCCACACAAACATTTAATGGACCTTGTTTCCATTCCAATGTGATACAAAGTTGGATCTTTGAAACCACTGTAACACAGGCAGATCTAGCCTGCAGTTGTCTATATCATTCCTCCTGGGCACTGTGGTGTGGAACATCCCCAAAATTATTTCCTGGAGCCATAGTGTCCTATCTGGGGTTGTAGTTTACATAAGGCATTGTGACTACAAAATCTCCTACAGAATTAATCATAAGCCAAGTCTGAACATGAGTAAATTTAGGAATGGCTGGATTAGGGTGACTCAACTGGCTCAAAGTCCTGAAGGCTCATTGATAAATACCATCCCTGTTGAAGCAAACTACTGCGCTAGTCATTTCAGTATCAGATGGAAACTGGTGCTGTGCTAGCTCTTCCATTGCCATACACAACAGTTGTATTAAACCAAATGAACCTTCCTGTAACTCCCTGCCACCCTGGTACTAAACTGCATAGAATTATGACTGCACATTATCCATCGATTGCCATTGACATGTGTTTGCTGAAAATGAAAGTCATCTAGGTTTTGGGTGTGCATTTTGTGAATTTCTGGACTAAGTTCATTTTCCTTGATAAAGAAGATGATATTTTTCCTGGATGATACCAGTAGCCCTGAAAAAACACCCATATCCCACACAATTCTATTTTTTATTAAGTACAAAATCATAATGAAAAACATAATTTAGACCAATAAGAATGAGTTGGATGGTTTAAATTACATTAGCGAGAGGATCTTTTACCAAATCTTCCTGTTGCTATGTTGCAGCCCTGTAAATTCTCAGTGTGAGTGATAGCACTAATGGAAGTTGAAACAAAAGGTCTGCAAAATGTTTAACTCAGAAGAGGTTGTTTCTCATACATATGATCTTGTTATCAAGTGATAAACTTACTGATATTTGTAACTATATTTTCATAATTTTCCCTGCAATATAAACCTAATGCCATAGTCAAATATTGTGGGTTTTGTAAATGTTAAGCACATGCGTTACTGCTAGGCAAGACACTTTTTGTAAGTTATGAAAAATATGCTTGGCTCTCAGGGAAAAAGCGATTTAATGATATGGTAATAAGTCCATCATTCTTCTGTATTGTATTATTTACAATTTTGTCTCTAAAACCTATTTAACATCTCCAGTGTAATTATCCATCTGCAGCTTGCTAAGTCCAATATTATAACTCTGAAACAAGAAAAATCTCAATTATTTTATTTTCAGCTATGTAGAAGATGAACAGATATCCAGCAGTCTCAAAAGATTAAAATTAGTAAATCTATTTTGCTTAGTGTCCATTATATTAGCATGCAACAGAAGACCTTCCTGGGAAGCTTCTTTTTAATTTAAATGTATATCTTTATTTTCCTGGTTTGATATTTCTAAGTGTTGGATACCTTTCTTAATAAAGCCTGATCTACTTACCAAAACAATTTGAGAGAAAAAGTGAAAGCCATAACTTCTTGAAAAGGAATACTTTGGGCAATCACAACTTATGATTTCTTTTTAAACTCATTATTCAACCTACTCTTTTTGATCATGAAGCCTCTTATTGTCCTATTCATCTTTAAAATAAAGCAGCAACATTGGTTTGGTCGAGAAGACTTCCTTTTTCCTTTATCTTACAAATTTGTACTTTCAACATTGCCGAGCAGCGACCAACAGCTGTTGAAGTGATTTTTTATGACCATATATACAGCGATTTCACTCTATTCCTGCATGCCAGGGAAGCATACTGGAGTCTCTGGTAAGAATGTGTTGTGATATAATACTTGTTTTGCATATGCTGACACAGATAGTAGCAAAACTCAAGGTATTTCACCTATTTTGGAACCAATTGCTGTCTGCAAGGGAAAAAGTTGTGAATGAAGACCTGTACAGAACACAAACTTGGGACATTAAAAAAAAACAACCCAGAAATACAAAAACTTTCAAGCTTTGGAATGATGTCTTCATGGTGGAGAAAGAGAAGGATTCATAGGTAACACATCAGATTAATAAGAGACTACAAAGTTTGGCTTTAGAGAGAATTTTTCAAGCTAGAGAAGGCTGTAACCACTGTGTATTCAGAGTGATGTCCGAAGAGAAGACAACCTTTCAAAGAAATGTCCCTGGTGTTTTCTCAGCATAGCCTCACAAGTTCATCAAAGTGTTGAAATGCTTTGGTCTGGATGAATAGTTGCATCATTTTAAAGAAAGTCTAAAGTTCTCTGGATGTTTTCCCCTTCCTTTTCTTCTTGCAAGAGGGTCTAGTCATATTAATCTACTTTTAACTTCTATTTGGGACTATCTAACCTACTATTATTTAGAGCTGAACATGGTAAGTAATAATATTCATACAGTACAAAACACAACTGCTTATGTTTCCCAGGTTTCAGGCTGCCGTGAGCACACCGAGCTTGTTCTGAAATCCCCAAACTCTTCTGCGGTCTACATGTCAGCTCTGTTGACAGAGGTCTTGGTTCTAATTTTCAGTGCATTAATGGGTCAAATCCAGATTAATGTAATTGAATAAAATGCACCCAAATCTAAGATGGGATCTATGTGCCAAGCTTTTAGACTGCCAGAAGGTAACCCTGGAAGCTACCCTGATCAGGCAAGTACTCAGATGCTACAGAAGAGAATATTTAACCATTAGAAAGATTAGAATTCACGTAATCTCAAAATGATGTGACAGAGGGATATCCCAAATTAACAGAAAGACCTATCCACACCATTTTGTCTTCTTCACGAGCCACAGGCTGCCTTCAGGTGAGCTCTTCACACCAGTGCGTAACTTTACATTGCATTACCACAGCTCTTTAAGTTTCATTAATACTCTGGAATAGGGTCATCTTCTACTAGAAATTGGGAATTTTGTAACTACAGAAACTCACCTTACCCTCTTTTACGTCTCTCAGCAAAGCAATCATTTTACTCACTTCAGGAAGAAATTTTAAAATGTAGTGGCTGTGTGTGCAAAAGTGCATTCATGACTGTTCACATAATTACTGCAATTATGAATGCAATTCAGGTAAATATGCAAGCAAACTACCAGCTAAGCTTCTAACTGGTAATTTATGTGTGCTTTTACCCAATTTGCATGGGCAATCTTCATAATTACCTTCCCAGGTTTAGTACATAGATCTCAGGACTCAGTTTACATAAAATCTGACTGAATAACTAATGAAGGACTGATGAAGGATGTACAAGCAACTAGTGGAATAAGGAAATTAGAAGCATATGGAAAGAAAATAAACTGAACAAAGTCAACTCTAGCTTATGCATTAGCCTTTTTTTACATTATAGTTTGAAAGAGGAGGATATGAGTAATGCACTAGATAGGTCGAGTTCCTTCAACTATCCTTCCTTCTCCTGTTTTCAATAGGCAACGTACCCTTTCTGGTAGTCAAGATTTTCAGACAAGCTACATATGTATAGTGTAATTTACAGTAAGTGAAATTGTCATTTTAAGTGTCTAACTCTTCATCTGAGAAAAGGAGTTCCTCATATATGTAAAGCCAAAACAGGGCCCCAGTGGTGTTTACAGATAAGGAATTGAATGAGTTTACAGGTGTCCTCTTTGAAGAATAAAGGAAACATGCTGCATTTGACTGACAGAGGCATTTCTACAAATTATACTTCTGTTGCTACACTTAAAACTATATTAATAAAAAAATCTTGGCTTGTTTGTTTTGCATGTTAAGAAGATGAGAATAAAAGTATTTTCAAATGAAAAACAAACCTAGATACTCCTGTTAACCTTGATCATTAGCTACAAGAAAGACATTGGCATTGCATTTACATTCTAGGTTTCTAAGGAGAACTGCACCAAAATACATGTAAAATATTCATCTGTTAGACAAAAGGAAGGATCCTGAAGTGCCTTCTATGATAACCTCTGTGAAAACTACATCACATTATGGAAACTTTGAAATCAAGTCCATGCATTTAATTACTTCTGTGCATTTATAAAGTTAATTTTAAAGAATTTCAATCCAATGTCTGTAATATTTAGGAAAAATTTATTTAAATATTTTTAAAATTGTATATTTAAATTTAGATAATTTAGAGTTTTATTTTGAAAATTCTGAGCTGCTTTTGCACAGCATAATGCTATGGTTGACCTTTTTGGTACCTGAAATGGACTGCTTTTGTTCTCAAAGTTGAGTAAACAGCATCTTTCAGAAGTGCAGTTTTTTCAAGATAGTTTGTTCAGATATAGTCACATATAGAATACTCGCTCCACGTGATAACTCCAATTAATCTTCTTACGTTATTGAATTTTATTCCTGCCAGCATTGTAGAGTCAAAAAACCCGTAGGATAATAAGTGGGGCTAGGATAGTAAGTGGGACTCTAGTCTTGCTAAGAAACGGTAAACTGAGTTCTTAAATGAGTGCTAGATGAACTACCACCCTCTGCCACCTAAAACAATCCTGTTCCAGCATGAGAGAAAAGGGCTGACGTATAAGAAACAAACCAGCAAATCCCTGCTCACAAACAAGTAACACTTGCTATGTCTTAAAAGTATTGCTGAGATAATTTAGTTTGAAAATTAATGACACATAACCATTGCTCCATATCATACTCTATCAGTGGTATTATAATGTTCTGAAAAATAACTGCGCTTTGCAGTGTTTAAAATAACAAATGCTAAATTTTAGGTTTTAATGAAAAATATTTTTGCATGTAAGTAGCTACCACTAATAGTTAGGAAGTACAACAAAAAGAAAAAACAACATTATGAAAAGAACCAAAGAAGTTGTGCCTTCTTCCTTCTACACTGAGGCCTAATATTCTCTATCTGTCTCTGTCTGGAGCTTGGCAAGCTGTCATTGCATCCAAAATGCTTTCCTTAATTTTAGAAAAAGATAATAGAAGACTTGTAACCAATTAGTCTTGAAATATTTGTGTATAAGGTTAGTAAAGTGAACACACTAGAAGTACTTTAGAATGATAAGCATATTATCAATGTAATGGTCAAGTTTTTCAACTTTTAATTAATTCTGTAATTTCAGGACTAGCAAAAATAAACAGGCTCAAAAGGCCAACATGAACGCTACAAGCTGTTAAAATTTATTGGATACTTTTTAATTTTGCCAGTTGAAATATAGGCGAGTAGTTGCGGCAACATATAACTACAAGCCATGCTTTTCAGCTTTATCTCATTTTCTAATTTTTTTGCTTTTAAGGTATTTTTCCCCAACACCTCATTCCATGCTATTTAATAACATGAATATTGTGACAGTATTCTAGGACTGAAATTTTGGTATATGTAGATTAAAACTCTGAATCATCAAAGCATCACTTTATTGCAGAATTATATGGAATTTCTACACTTACTCAGTGGTTGTCAGTTCTGATAATCTTTAAAGTCTGACTGTACCACTGTGGCTGGCAACGACTGTGAAAATCTTTACTGACTTTCAAGAAAATGTTCTGCTTTTGCTGACAACAATTTAACAAGAGACGTCTTCCCATTACTGCTCTCTAGCAAATCCAAATGCTGTAATTAATACTGTAGAAAGTACAACAGGAAATCCTGCCCCTCCCCTGGCAGGAACTATCAGAATCTGCAAAAAAGATAAATTCAGGTAGCCCTGCCTCTGAGAATGGTTCTTTAGAGCAGTCTGTGATGGTTTTTAGCACATAGATTCTGATTCAGGGACAGAAAAAACAGCATTTTTTTTTTTCTTTCTTTTGACATTGACAGGATCCAAACCAGGGTTATAGTTTCCCTATATATTTTGAAATACTGATCTTAAGGATTTATTTGCATACTATGTGGACATCTCATTTTCATAACTGTTTTGGTGAAATGCAAAGCGCTTACCTCTCCCACACAGAGTAATAAATGCATTTTTTAAAGAACCAGAACAAAAAAAGTACTTTAAATTTACATTCTATGATTTCAGTTCTTGTAACAACAAAGTTACAGTGTTTTCCTGTGGCAGAAATAAATATGTTCCAGTACTTAATGTAATTAAATTAGGAAGATCATCAATATGAAAGCCTATTTAAAAACAAGATATGTATAGAATAATATATATTGATGGATAGATGAGAGATGATTCAACTACGTCCCATTCTAAATGTAAGGAAAAAATAGATGTTTAATAACTAAATTAAATCCTGACTTAAATGAAGAATTCAGCAGGTATGATATAACTATGCATTTTAAAGAGAATTTTGTTCTGCTGGAGTACAGTTTTGATGCCACTTACAGTGGAATAACAGCAAAATACAGTAAGTGGAATTAGAATGCAGCTCTCAATTTCTCTGATAACTCCCGAAAACTATTTAATTTATGTAGCAGATGTTCACTGAAATAAGTGCCATGCTACTTAGCCTTCTAAAAACTGCTGAATGAAGCAGCTCTACCTAATCGCTATCCCACTGTTATCTAATTTGTTCCTCCCAAATCGCAGTGCCTAGGCTGACCTCAACGATCTGCCCATGTGTCCTTCTCAGAGGTGTGGATACATGACACATGGCTTTGGGTTGTTTTCCCCTGTTCTGAGATGGCAGGTCTGGCTAGTTAACTTGTGAGCGTTTGCAAAGCTTGATCTCATCTGACATGCTTAAGAAGCAAAGACTCGCTGAACTGCATATGAATCAGGGAGCTAAGCTATACTTTGGCTCCCAAGGCCTCAAAAAGTCAGGATCAGAAATGTTATGAACTGCTACGCTAGAACATATCTAGATGATCCCCCAACATAAGTCACATTTAAACAAACACATTGATTTCCACTGTTGTATATGGTTTTGCTTAGCCTTAATATTAGTCTAAAATATCCTGCAGAATGAGGCCTCTTGTTTTTGACTCCAAGCTGCTGCCACTGGTACCCATCTCCAGACTTCTGCTTAGAAGCCGGACTATTCTCACTGTCTTTTAAATCCAAAGCTGGACTATTCTCGCTGTCTTTTAAATCCAAAGCTGCTTTTCCTGCCTCCTTGGAAGATTGTGTTTCAGATATATTTCACACTAGCACATTAGCAGCACAATATAGATGCCAAAAGCTGGTTACTACCCAGCTTCACAGTGAAGTAACCAACTACAGGTCACGGTCCAAATGAACGGTGGGAGAGCAAGAGACTCCACACGTCTCCAGAAGTACCACATCTGCCTCTGGCACCATCGTGCCTGAAGCAGGGAGAGAGGTGATCACTTCTGGGGGTGCAACATACCCTCTCCTTGAGACATCTGAGAAAACTTTTATGTTGGTTTCAGCCAGACCTCAAGGGACGCGGTAGTGCACATATGCTGGAGGGTATTCTTAACTTTTTTCCTCCTGCCACTTTGTCAATCCATACAGTGTTAGTTATAATCTAGCATTAAACAAGCAATTTCAAGCAACATCCTTTCAGATGGATACTTCAACAAAACTGAAAACAAAACCCAAACCAGTAACAAACCCCAAGTTTCTATCTCAGTGTACAAATTCTTGCAATGCCATTATGGTCTTACCTATCCATTTCTTCATCAGAGGATGTATGAGCAAAGTGGTGAATCTGAACAACTTCTAGGTTTGCTTGATAAAATTTCTTTTGTTTTTAATTTGCGTGTCAATAAATGTGCTTCTCTGGCAACAGAAAATTCTATCATTTGCTCCCAGAGTGGAAAATAGTGTGCAGAACAGTCATTTAAATACAATGTTATGTGTATGAAGGCCATATTTTGGCTATTTAATTTTGAAATTTAATTTCTTTCTCTAGATCATTACAGGGAAGTCTAAAAGTATTCTTCCACTTATTCATATAATATAATAACATCTTCAAAGACATTTTAAAAAAATCTATTTACGCTTTGAGTTTGCAATGAACATTTGGAAATGGTAATTATAGAACTGTGATAACTAACTTAAAGTTCAGGAAGACATGATTGGCACAATAAATAATTGGTTTGCTTCTACTTAATCTACATTAATGTAAACAATAAATCTTCTCTTAAATAAAGATTGTGTGAATCTTCATTTATCTTTTATGACAAGAGAGCAAAGGGTGTAGCTTAATGAATGGAAAGAAGCAACAAGGTCAGATTTAAAAGCCTCAAAGGTCAAATTTCTGACATCTCTGAACACTGAAAAAACCCTAACATGGTAATTACTATTTTGGTCAAGTCACTGAGGTCTATTTTTTTTATTTCAAAAAGAAAGGGAAAAAAAAGCCATAATGCAGGAGCTTAAGAACCAGCACTTGCTACAGTCTGTAACATAATCTTCCCTGTATTACAGACTCCTCCTACCACAGAGGAAAAATAAAGGACACAGCAATAAGGATTCCATTTGAGACCTCATATGTCTATTAAGTAGACAGCGTATATCCACACCTGGAAAGTGTTTAGGAAACAAAGCAACAAGCAGTCTTTTCTAAAACACATACATTGCCTAATTTTGAATTTAAAATATTTCCAGGGATTCCTGTTCCTAAATCACTCCAGCTTTGGTGAACTTACAAGTAGTTCTGAGTCTTTGCAGACAACAGGAACATAGGCTCTGATAAAAGGTCCAGAAAGCCACATAATTTTATTTTACATATGCATTGATTTTTGCCCAAATGGAAGACCTCTGTCATCTAACAGGGTTATTCATAGATTCAAAGAGTTGATCGGGGTCATTAATAACAATAGTAAACTGATCATCATTCCAATAGGATTTGACAATGGCTTTTTTTCAAAGTGGATACTAATGTATTGATGCCTCTGAAGTTCATTACAGCAGTAATAAATCATTAGCCTCCAGAAAATGATTTATAAGTTGGTTAAAATGCATTAGAATGGACTGTCAAGCTACTCTACTGTGATGATGAGGCTGGTACTAAAGAGGATTTTTTTTCAGGTTCTCTAACCAAAATGGTGATGACTCAAAGTAATCTTATCACAAAGGCAAAAAATAAAACAAATCACTGTAATAATTTACTTTAATAGCATGTTTCAATCTTCATAAAAGGGTGAGTAAATTTTACTTTGAACTGCTAGATACATTCCTTTTATTCACTGCTGGCAGCAAACTCTTAACCTACAAAGCTCCAGTACTGACCCCAATGATTATATTTGTGTTTACGTTAACCAAAAGAAGTGTACTGTGTGTGTAACTATGGTTACTCTGCAAGGGTGCCTGTGTAATAACAGTTTATTATAATGTATAAGTAGTCTGTCAAGCATGCAGCGCTAAGCCATAAGATTAGTAATGATAATATCACAAGAAGTATATGGGCCACAACTTGATACTCAGAATGTTTATTTTATGCAAATCTGTTACTATGTTATATACACCACTGCTAGTTACTACTTAAGTAGCTTAACTGCAGCTCAGACCTATTGATATGCAACTACAGAATGTTTTCACTTTCACATATGCTTTTAATTAATACCCACTGCACACAGAACAGTTTATTCATGATATTCAGCAAACTTCATATTAAGCCCAAGACTCAGTCTCACACGTTCCTCTGCAACATTACTGTAGCAGCGCTAAAGGCTCACTCTGTAAAACAGGCTATCTTAACCAGTCCTCTCCGTGGCTAATGCACACAACCTCATTCACAAGGGGCTGTGCAAGCCTGGTCTCTCACGTTCTTTTTCGTTCCTGCCTGCCGTGAGCATTGCATGGCCACAAAGCACGGGAGGTGTACATAAAGACCCACACCCACGCAGGGCAAGGCAGGATCACAGTCCTGTCATTTGGAGGGGCGCAGGCATCGCCCCTTTTCCCTCTGGGGCTGTGCACAGGGTGACAAAGATGGGTTGGAAGAGGCACAGGTGGTCATGCTGCTCCTTCGACCTATGTGCTGGCTAGTAAAGCCAACACTTGGACAGCCACTAATGCTGTAGGGTCCAGCACCATTGTGGCTCTGCTTTTCTGTAAAAAGACTCTGGGAAGTGCTCTGTGAGCTGCTGGGACCAGTGCCACTGCATAACCATTTCCCCTTCCTTCTTCTTCTTGCACAGTGTTGTGCCTAAATGTCAGAAATAAGCCCCAGTTGATTTGTCTTTACCCATTTGAACAGTCCTTGCTTGGGCAAGTAGCTCCTACGCAAGGAGCCCTTCAAGAAGCCCTTCAAGTACATTAAAGACTTGCCGGTAATGCCAGGAATAAAATAGAATAACATCTTCCGGAAATACATGATAAAAATTGTTATGAAGCCTACAGAAGACAACACAATAACATGTTATCCTCTCAGTGTAATTCACTTATAAGTGTGCACTGTATAAGGGCCATGAAACATTTAGGGCCTGATATTTAAAAGGCCAAGTCTGTATGTTTAGAAGTTCAATTTTGTGTTTGCAGTCTGAAATGGGAGGAGCTGTGTCCTAGCTAACTAATCTGCCTTTCATAAGGTATCATTAGAGGTAGAATTACTTTGGAAATAAGAATGCCTGCAAACAAAAGAACAAAGTACTCTGAATAGCTTTGAATAATATAGTTAACATTGCTAAGCTAATTTCTCTTTCTGTATTTGCTGTGGAATCTCTACAGGCCAACTCGCCTTTCTTTAATTTGTAAGAAATCCCCCCCAGAAGGATGACAGGTTCCTCTCAATGTAGAATGAGAGGGATGGGCATGTAGTCAGACTTGCAGAAGGTTGGGGGATTTTTTAATTGCAAATTAAAAATGCCATTTTGCACAAAATGGAGCTCTCAGACCAGCCAATATGGATGGGTAGAATTAAAACATCCCACTGACAATTTAGTCCCAAGTAAGCATTTGGTGAGAGCCAGAAAATATAACCTTAAAATATGATCATCTTACTCTTAGTTAACATTTCACTGGTGCATTTTAAAAAAGCTTTTCCTCCAGAGAGGCAAATGGTAAAATAAGGATGCCAAAATGAACACTTGCACATGTTAACAAAGAAATCACCAGCTAAGTAACCAACACAGAAGTCTTCAAAAAGCCATGGAAATATGTTCAAAAAACTTCTAAAAATTACAGAATCTCTATTAGAAATGCCAGTAGGAAATGTTTATCTGATTCTAGTTGGATCCAGTTGATGTGTATGCTTTGGAACAAACCCCAGGCCTTTTACATTGCTATGAAATTACATCTCACAAAGAATCCTTTAACTATCCCAAGTCAAGGCAGTACTTTTAATACTTGATAAGCATAAATTAGCACAGAACAGAACAAACTACCGGTGGCCAACACAAGCTTAACAGAACATAATGGGAATTTTCACCCATTCAAGACATGGGACACAACTTGCAGGCCAGGGAAAGAGTTACCTTTTGTACGATTAAAGTAGTGTAAATCACATCAGTCTGTACCTGGCAGGAACACTTGCCAAAATTTGCCTAACTCTGCGCTGCTGCTGTATCCAGATACAATTCTAGCAAAACAAACCTTCCTCTTGGCACTCTCCTTACGTCCAGTCTTTGCAAATGGGTCTGTGACTGTTCTTGATTCCTGCTACTGGATTGCTCCTCCAGCCAGGGGTGGAAAGTTTAGTGGGCTTGTAAATATGTACAAGGACTGAAGAAAGGGTGCAGGTCTCACTGCGCAAGTTGTAAAATCTTCACAAAAATATCTTTATATACAGAGGGGAAAAAGTCAGTGGCAAAATAGGCAACAATCTTGCTCACTGCATGAATACTTCCCATCAACCAAGACAATAAGAACTTGTTCTGATGCCAAAGTCAAAATTCTGGTATGGACTGGGTTGAAAACTCTTCAGTTAAACTAAAAGGGAAGCAAAGACATTAAATGCTTCCCCATCCTCATCCACCATAAAGCTTGCGCTATGAAATTTTTAATAAAGCCAAATCAAAGGACAACACCCAATGCATGCTCCTTAGTGCACCTTTCTGGGGTACAGGGAAATATTACTAACAGAAGAAAATCTAAAATTAAGAACTCCAGGACTAATGAAATGCAACTGGTTTCCCTAGACCTAAGAGTACTGTTTACTTCCTCCAGCAGACTTAGGTATGAAGACTTATGTGAAAAGATACTCCCACACAACACCTCCTGGCATCAGAAATGAGTTTCACGTCAGCATTACAGGAGAGATTTTGGACAGCCCTCCAACTGCTCACAGTGCTCCACTGCAGGCCACCACTATGCTATTCTCCTTCATCAAGCAGTTTGAAAGATCTCCTTCATGAGCATATTTGATTCTTATGCCTCTTCCCAGGCATTTTTGACTGCCATGTGTTCCTTTCTGCTGCTGCTGCAAACCTGTAGCCCCCCCCCCCCCCCCGCCGCCGCCTTCTTGAACCACACCAGCAACCAGGAGGATTTGGGTTACCCTGTCCTAAGCCAGCACTCCTCTTGATGGGAATTCCCATGAAGCCACATACAGCCTAGGGAAAGGAGGGATGGCCCATGAGCAGAAGTGGTGTGCAAGTATACACCAGGACATAACATAGCACAGATCTACAAAGACGTAGTGCAAAGACTTGCATGTTTTTATAGCCCATTCTCTACAGAGGGGAAAATTCTGGGCCTTTATACTCTTAACACAAATGCTTAACACCACCTCCTCCAAGTGGAATATGCACCTGCAATGGTTGGGTGATAAAAGACATTTATCTCAATCTGCTCTGGAAAAACTGACAATGAATGAAGATGAGAAATCCTCGATTAAGAGCTGGGAAGCAGAGACTGACACAAATTTATGAGCTTTTTTATAATATCTGTATTGTTTGGTGGTGTGTTTTTTTTCCCTACTCAAATAGATACAATAAAAATAATCCTTCAACTCAAATTCTGCAGTGAGGAAGAATACAGAAGAATAGCTTCTGCTTTCTCAAACAAAACAGAACAGGTATAAGGTTAGGAAAATGCATTAACTTCACAATGAGAAAGGTAAACTGGATAATTTGTTTGTACAAGGGATCCATAATACAGGATTTTTAAGTACAAAAGACTTTTTACATACTGCATTTTTAATCCCACCACTCTATTTTACTGCACCTTCCAAACACTTACTAAGTCCCGTAATGCAGATAAACATCTTTTTCCCCATTTCAGACAGAGAAACTAAGCCACAGACAGAAATTTCTCCAGCAAATGTAAAACCCAAGGTTTCCGTGCACAACAAAGGTCCTACCCAAAGTCCATCAGAAGCACTGCAAGCCTTTCCAAATATTTTAATGGGGTTTGATTCATGACCTAGAAGACCTCAAAGTAGCTTTCTCTATCAATCATTAAATCCTTAATCTGATCGCTTCTTTCATCAATCACTTTAACCTGCCTGTATTTTGGACTGCAACCCTGTCAGAGTAACTATGTGGATTGCATGGAAATGCTATGGGAGCATGAGGACTTCTCTGAAGGATCCTTCAGCAGTTCATCAGAGACATTATGTCCCCATCCTGTACTTAGTACAGTAGGCAGTAAGGTTAAAGATGGAGATACACACCTGTTCTGAAAACACCTTAACACTATTTTTCAACTAAAAGTAGCTTTGCAGATTGCATACACTTGAAAACCTGAAGTTTCAGGGGTGGGAAATGAAGCATGACAGACCTCATATTCTCTCTTCATATTATCACTAAATGCTCTTCATTATTTTTTTCCATCTTTAAATGTAAAGGACAGATTTTCACTTGATCTTCTCTATTGGCACCCAAGGAATCACAGCTCCTCTAAGATGTTATTGTTGACTGTAATGTTAATGTGAAGGCAGAACTCAGTTCTATCATTAAACTTGTAAATTCATGTTTGACTGTGATACTCTCCTACTCTGCACGTACATGAGCAAGTACAGTTGAATACTACGATTTACATTTCCTAATAGCTGGTTGTCCACCTAACTACCTAAAATGCCATCTGTAACTAAGTTCGTGCAACTTAGAAACTTATACAATCAATTGTTACTGTATGCAAAAAATAGACACACAACATATACAGACTGATACTAGGCTGAAACATGAGAATCCAATCATATTTTAAAAGAAAATGAAATGTCTCAGTAGGTAAATGAACATTAAGTTTATGTCACGCAAAACTACTTTCTGTGTTTTTGAATAGCTGCTTTTTAAAACTTGCCATGGGCCGTTTTTTCTGTGTGACTGCTTCTGGCCATTATGTCAGTTTTTAACCCATACCCTCAACCAGCCTTGAGATTTTGTTTACACACTTTCAGCTACCATATGTCTTTTTCTGATGCCTAAATTACAACTAGACTTTTTAGCCAATATTTTAAAGGACTTGGCATAAACCTAAATAGCAGCTGAAAAAATGACAGGAGAAAAAGTTGTCTTTGACTAAAACTGGAGTTATTAAGACCCTTAATCAGCATACATGTTTGCAAGAATTGCACTGAATACAATTTTTCAAGGATTCTTCATTTACTAGCGAGAACAGTAAAAATGTGTTAGCTACCAAAGAGCACTCCCTGCCTCTCTGATCACTACCCAGAATTTCCCAATGTTTCCTGGTTAGTAATGTAGTAATGCATCATTTCTTGGCATGTCTGTGCAAAGTGAAAAGAATATCACAAGGTAGTTTTCTTGGCTATGACATTCCCAACAGACTGTAGCATGTGTCAACAGAAAAACCAGAGTGACGTGCCTTCCACTTTAATCGACAGATATATTACATGCCAGAAAACAGCAAAAATATCCTTTTTAATGTAACTTCTAAAAAGATTTCTAAAATTTGATCTATGAAACCGTTCAACAAAATAAACTATGTTCACTCATGATGAGTTTGACTGTATTTAGATTACTTATTATATAAAGATCATTATCCTTGATATAAAACTGTCACATAGTAAAAAAGACCCTGTATGCAGATAAAGGTTCCCCAGAGAGTGTCTGAAACCCACACCATATTCCAGAGCTCTCTATATCATATTTGGGGCTTTTGAGTTAACCAGAAGTCATACAAAAGTACATGTAACCAGACAGCTTGTTATTGACTTTGTTTCTGAGGAGGCTTAGTACATTATTTATTCAGGCAGCTGTAAGAAATAGAGTGCTCTTATGCAACATGCCCCACACTTGACAGATTCACATAAAAGTATGCAGTGGTTATGTCAGTGCATTTGGTCAGATCACACCCTGTTTTTATTATATTCATGCAAAAATGCATTGGACATGTTGCTCTGATATAACAAGTTCTTTTGGAAGAGGGCCACAACCAAAGCACTGCAACAATATTGTGGTTACTGCTAGGTTCATACACAAATGTATACTTTGAGTCCTTTTTTGGTGCTGTGATGTCTGGGCATTTCATAAAATAAGCCTTCTCTACTGCTTTAATTTTGTTCACTGCTTTATAGCAACTGGGGCTTTGTAACAGTGGTTTGTTCCTTGTTCAATAATTCTTGGTGATGTGCAGCAACAGACAGGATTGACTCTATGTTCTCCAGCTGGCACAATTGTACATTTTCATAAATTAAATTAATCTAATTCCTTATATAATGTAGCTGTGAGCAAGAACTGCAGACCTGGAACTCTACCTTTTTCTACAAAGCATGAATAATGATTACTTCTTAGGTGTGTGTGTGTGTGCACATTCTTGTTTTATTAGATCAGTCTCACAAAAGAAAGATTGCAGCATGAATGCCACGATTATTTTTAACATCCTATCAAAACCTGGCAAAATTACTGGCTATCCAAGGTTACTAATTTAACACATTTTTAACCTAACTTTATTACCCCAGATTTATTCTCTTTTTTAAGTCAACATCTGCGATGTTTCCTAACTAAAATGTGGGGAATCTTACTGATGGATCAAATTTAAAACCTCTACTTGCCCAGCCAACCTAAAAGACTTGAATATGCCACTGCAGCTGGTCTGCTGAAAAGAGCTCACAAACCCTAATTTTGAAATACTTGCCAGTCATTTGAGATGGTCTATAGGACTGCAATTCCTTTTCTAAACTGCTATGAATTTCAGGTGCCTGTACAACTTTGAGATTTTCATAGAAAAAAAAAATCCATAAATTAAATCCTCCAGAGGATACTGAATAGTGGAACAGAACACAATAAGTACTATTCCTACTAAATCATCAGAATCACAAGTGGAAAAGAACAAACATCTGTTCTTCTATAGGTATGAATGGAAACAATGGAACATAGTAAATGAGCATGAAAATATCTCCTTGAGAAGTAGTCTTATTAATCCACCAGCTTCAACCGAATAATCTCCTCATAACACCTTAATACTAATAACAAAATAAATTATCTGTTTAAATGGAACATTTAGTCTGCATTCAATACAGCCTTGTCATGTTGACACTAGTAAGTTAATAAACAAGTGGGTATTAAATTAGAATACGGGAATAAAATATACACTACTTGAATCATCTGAGGGGAAAATACATATTTTCAGCCATCATTTTAAATTGTTAAAAACCTATTAGACAGTAAGATCACAGTAAATACACAACTTCAATATGCTCTAATTCTGTGCAATTTATGAGATTTAAGCAAATATCAGTGAGAGTTTTAATTTGGATCTCCCAATAGCAGACAGGATTATTGTGAGTGTAATAGTTTTATGTTCAAGTGGGATTCTGCTGTATTAAACTCTTTGTTAAACAAATCAGTCAAGCTCTCTCTCTGGAATTTTAATTTGCACCTTTGTAGATGAGCAGTGTTTCACTTTTAATGTTTGATTATCAGCACATACTTTAAAGAGGCAAGATCTTACCACTTAATAGGAGTTTTCTTTCATTTTCACTTGAGTGGAATTATATTTTAGTCCAGAAAGGTTATGATTGCCCTTAGTTATGTATCTCCCAGGGCATTTAATTTGCAGTAAAAAATGCTCTGTAAAAAATGTTGCCATGTTGTCAACTTAACTAAAATCTGTTTTCTGTTAGGCTGCCAATGTTTGCTAACATGTTAACCGCAATAGCCCTGTCCTTTACCAATAGCAGTCAATAGCAGTGCTCTCAGCAGCATTACCAGAATCAGTCCGGAAACAGAAACACAGCTCTAAGACTTCCACGACAAGGCAGCTCACTGCAAGACCCTTCAGCTTTTTTAACGCTGTCTCACCCTGATTCTTTCCTGCCAGGTAGGCAGCACATAAATAAGTCATCTTCTCTCATCCTGATTTTCAGGTTTGCTTTCTTACTCTAGTTCCAGTCCAGAATCTGAGAAACACTTCTAAGCCAAGAAGGACTTCTCCATCCCCCTGGCTCCCCGGCCACTCCTCTCAGCTGCCGCTCAGACTCACTGTGCAAACTGCACGCACACGACCTTATCTGCTTTGCCAGAAAATGCAACAGAGGCCCCAGGTTGCACCAAGGATGCTGCACTCAGACAGACCCCAGGGCACTCTCAGTAGATCATGATCTACTGATTCACCATGCAGCAGCAGGGTTACAGTCCCTTCTCACTCAGGTGGTCGCATGGGAGTCAATGGAACTATTTTCATCATTAAAGGAAGGTCTGAAGCCTTTTAAAAGATCTTTATTAAATTGTATAAGAACAATTATGTCGCTGCCTTAAGTCTCACAAGAAAGACTAAAAGACTGTAGACTAAGAATAACTAATCATTTGGGCATTCTTATGGGCTACAAAACCAAAAAGTTAAGTTCTTGCTCTAAATAATGCTGTGTAGAAGCCTAAGCTTTGGTCTCATACATCCAGCTGGATGGTCTGGATATTCTGGAATGGGCAGGTCTCTCACTCCCTCTCTTTTGATCTCCCTTTGTCTCATGTCCTGACCAGACAGTCCCAGTTCTCAGAAAATATTGCCAGTAGAAGATTGATCACAACTGATGTATTCCCCTCGCCTTGACTTTGGTTTCACTGTCCTGGAATTTTCCAATAAGAGCCTTCTCTTGCCAACAATGTTCATCCAACTCTGGCTGCTGTTGAATGCCTGGAGAGCCTCAGTGGAAAATTAAACATCTCCTCACTGTTGGATGGAAGCCTACGATGAACGTATTTTTAGCACAGAAACAAGTAGCGAAGGCTAGGTATGAATGTGCAACCACTTCTGACCTTTTCTGAGACACAGCTACCATACTGTGTGGGAAGAGAGAAGGCAAGCTTATTTCACTCATGATGAATCCATGAGATCAATTCCAAACCCCTCCTTTTATTCACCACATATTGGCTAACTGTCTCAAACTTTCCTTCAAAAGTAAAATTTAAGTTTAAGTCCTAGCTAATGTCACTCTTAATTAGAAACAAGTAATGACATACCTTCTATAAGATTTTATTCCCGACTTCAAAAGGAGCTACCTAGGTTTGTTTGGTGTCTTTACTTTGAAGAAAATGTCTTTTATTACTTATTTTAGTACAACACATTAAAATCAAATATCTCCTGTAGCAAAACGATTCAAGTCCCTGGAACTCAAATAATTTTCTAATAAAAAATGCATGAGACAAATAAATGCACTTTATGTTCCACAAGAAAAGGCAGTTTCAACAGGCTAATGCTCAGAGAAAATTCATTTTATCAACCAGCCATTTCATTCTTTGGTGCTGTTACAAGCTCCTTGCGGTTGCTAAGCAACCATAATTCATCGTACCTTTTAATGGATACTCTGCTACTGCTGAGAACATTAAGGTGAAGAGAATAAATGCCTTGGGTGAATCTTGAAATCTTTCATTATGCATGTCATTCTATTTCTGTAATGCTATAATGCTGAAATGTTTCTGTGGCAGGAAACTGAGTTGTGGTAATTGCATATTCCACTCATATATGTTTTGTAAGCAGAGCAGCACGTACTTGTCTAAAATGAGCTATTTCTAACATGATTGAAATTGGACTTTTCTACTTCTAAAGGTAGTAAATAAATCTGAGGGGAGAAAAAAAAGAATGAGTCTGGAGTAAAATGTCTTGAAATTTTCAGCAAGAGTGACAAAATCCTATGGCATAAATTGAAAGTAATCAAACAGGCTTGATTGTAACACACAGTGGTATGTGAATATATGGTACACAATTGAAAATGTAAAAAACACAATAAAGAAACCATATATCCTATGCAACTCGCATCTTTTAAAACGCATGACATTCAAAGACAGATACATGTATGCTAGATCAGGCATCTCTCTCTGTATTATTAAAACAAATCTCAGGTTTCAGTTGAATGCAAGTGAATATTATGTGCATTTCCCACCTCATTGTTTAGGGCCTTTTCTCCTCTTGAGAAATACTTCCTTATACCAGCCAGGGGGGCACCAGCTTGCATACGATTTCACAATTAGGTTTGTATTTTGCAAATAAATAGTAAGGACATTATAAGGTAAGATAGAGTGCTCAGATACTTTCAATGATGGATAGCACTACAAAACCCTAAGATGGATTTGTTTTAGGGGTTCAACCTGCATTTCTTATCCTGATTATCTTCTCTTTCACACCTGTGTACACCAGGTGATGTGCTCTTAAAAAAAGAAGCTATACTCAGATAAGACATAAATTAGTTTTTCCTTGTTTTGAACATTAGATTCAGGTTTGTATTTTATTTACTTTAGAAAGAATACAATTAGCCTTGGTGGGAAACTTGTTACATTTTTCGTATGTACCTTTTACCTTCACTTTCCTTTTTACATGTCTGGGCTTGTCATTGGAAACGTTAAGTGACAAGCAATATTTTCAGTTCTTTTCCTCAACTATTTACAGCACTCCCCTACCAGAGGCTGGTGACCTCAAACTCATCTTGAAGCTGCACGGGCAGTAATCCTGTGCTGTGCAGGGAAGACCAGTCAGAGAGCTCTCACAGCCCTATCTGTTTTGATCTTGGAAAGGAAGGACAAAGTCAAACATTTTGCTTATTCTATCCAACTGTTGGTGAGTGTTTTAAAATCACCTCTGCTAATCTGCTCTTTTTTTTCACATTACTGCTGCATTTCCGAGTATTTTGGCAACACACTTCTTTCATCACATTGCATGAAGGTGGAGGGCCTCTTTCACTGAGAAACCTTTTGAAATCTGTTCCTCGGGAAAGCGATTTGGAGGAAAAAGATGGGGAAGATGTTGCATGTATGTACACAGATGAAGAGAAGGAACTGATGGAGTTGCAGGACGGAGTTAGAGACTTCACATCAATCTACTCTAAAGTAATTGTACTTGTTGAACAGCCCAAGGGGAAACCAACACACGGTAGTAACAGGAAAAGTAGGAAAGAGTTAAGAGGTTCCGAATCTGGGATAATGCAAAGTTAAAATAAATGCATAAATATGCCAAACCAAATTATTTCTTTATTTTTTCTTCTTCTCAAGTACTCATACAACTCTACTATCCACCAAAAGAAAGCATATTTGCCTTTTCTTTCCCCCTCTTTTCTTCTCCTTCCCTCCTTATTCTTTCTTCTGTCTTCTACTAGTGACAAAAACCAAGCATATGTGTTTTATAACCACTGATTACTTTCCGGTAAGGAAAATGATGCCTTTCCTCAAACCACTGATGTTTCCTCCAAAACCATCCACCAAAGTAAAAGAGTGAGATAAAGGAACAGTAGCTTAGCTGTCTGATTTTCGAAGACTGTTTCACCCTTGTAAATGTAATTTGCTGATGCAAATCACTCATTCCCATTGCTCCAATCATTTGCTATGCACAGTTTCATTAGTGCAGTCTGCATGCACCTGAAGAATGGCTCAAAAATCGTGTCTCCTAATGATTCTCCTTGTTCTTTTCTGCTGCTTAGAGGATGGTGATCCCAGTGAGTAGCTACAGCCTGGAAAAGTCTTAGAAGGCAGAATACTGAACCACTTCTGACTGTTCATATTCTTCCACTTAGGTTATCAAAACTACGGGAACAAATAGTGGACTTCCACATCAGAATAACAGCTGTGGAATCATAGCAGTCATGCTTCAAAGTCTTCCTGAAAAATATTTTCTTACATTTCTTGGAATCATTTGATCACAACTACAGTAAGACAGGGGCAAATCCAAGGCTTTGTGTTATCTTAAATTGAAATAATGTCTTAGGTGCAGCAATATGATGAATGCTACTTATATCTTTTAAAAGACCTATTACTTTCTCTTGAAACACTTAATTGTGGATCAGATGCAATGCTTACGGTTGAACAAATCTACAAGTCCTAAAGTTAAGAAAATTTATGCTTAGGTAATTCCACATTTCCTCTGGTGCTAACCTGCTTTGGCCAATGTCTTGCAGTTTTAACAAGGGTCAAACATAATATAATAAAAGAATGCAAAATTAATACTTGAAGCTTCACTATGAAGTAAAGAAAGAAGATACTTATTATCATTTATCAAAGTAGAAAGAGAACAGCAAACTGAGACCTAACCACTGGAAGGTCACAGCCAATAACATTTCTGCAAATAGAAATGGGTTGCAGAAGCATCAAATGCAAATTACTGTTTGCTGGAGAATTTTAATAGAGTTCTACGTCACATTATAAAATGTTTAATTGTAACCCCATTTTAATAACACCATCTGATTAAATGAAAAGACGCCTTGCTGATCGCAATTACAATCTGTCAAACTGCGTATTTATTTACAGTTTCGTTTCCTAAAACCATAAGATAAAAAAAGGAAACTCTATTCAGCTTGTCAGCAAACTATAATTATTGTATATCCTTCTGTCAGTTTCTGCATAAAACTTTTGGTTCTAAAATGGATCTAATTATAACTACATCAACATTTTTATAAATGCTCGCTTTCCCTTCTATCCCCCTCCCTCCCTCCCTCCCTCCCTCCTTCATCAGTGAATTCTTTGTTGCAAACTTAGGAGGAAAAACTTCTTCTAAGGAAGTAACATTTGTTTCTCTATTTTATCTTTTCTATCCTAAGTTATTGTTAGAATAAAGAAGACTGTATTCAATGTAAATATTATTTATGGCAGTGCACCTTCCTAGCACTGTACTCAGGCAAAGCCACGGGATTAGGACTCTATTGTTTTTTTTCTGCTTTGGCATTAATGTCTTGAATATCAGCTGAGAAACTCTTTCCAAGTATATCATGTAGCTCATCTTCTACAAAGTCTATTTATTGTAATTTATAACCTTTCACAAGAAACAATTTGCCAGACAAACAAGAAATGAGTCCAAATGTCTGAACACTAGTGTATGTATCAACCAGTTATAGAAATTACATCTCAAAGAAAGGTCTATTAAATCATCTAGCTCATCTCCCAGCCAGTGCAGGATTTTCCCATACGTACATGTTCCAGTGCTTTAACACTACCTGGCAGACTATTCGGGTGACATTACAGGGTTTTTTTCCAGCCTTTGCCTGTTGCTTATTTTTATCACATTTCTTCCAGTGACATTCCTTAAGTACCATAAACAACTGTTCCTTCAGCTTAACTTTGTGTAATGGATGATGACAAATAAATATAACATTGAACATATGCATATACACATTTTTAAAAAATAACACACTGTAGCTGAACCTTCAAGAAGAGTCATTTTGCTCAGTGTAGGTTATGGGCTAATACAATCTGGATCATGATTACATGCTAACAAGATTTGGGAAAAGCTGATTATTTTTCTACTGTTTCTTAAATGGTCAAGTCATCTGTGAACCAAAACAGTCTGAGTTAATATACATCCCCTTGATTATTTATTTCCTAGATGTTCCATCAACATGTATCACCTATCATTCATTCTTAGATAAATATACATTTTATAAATATCAATATGTACATATATAAGCACACTTCAAAAATAAAAATAAATAAAAGACAACTGAAAAGATTAAATGGTCTGCATTAACCTCCACTGCCTGCTGGGTTTTACGTATACAATGAAGTAGGTGAATTTTTAAGTTGAGGACCTGTACCCAGAGCTTGCCCGAGGAGTCTGTACAGTTGCCATTAGAGGAATTCTCTAAAAAATAAGTTAGACAAACATATGCCAGAAATGACAAACGTATGCAGTATCCTGCTTTTGGGTAGATGACCTTTTAAAGTCCTCCTTTATGCTAGAATAAGGGAGGGACCTTAGGGTTCCTCCCAGACCAATTTCTGTAATCGGGTAAGTAACACAACATTAAGGCTGCACTGAGTCAGGATCCAAGAGGTCAGGTTACTCATGTAACTTTTTCCTGTAGTGCAGCTCTGCTATACTGACTTTAATTATATGATAATCAAAATAATATATTTTTTTTTCAAAACAGCACATTAGATGATATTTCTTCTCTTCAGTCTTGTTACAGCTTGCACTAGTTTTCCAAATGTTACAAAGAAAACCATTTCAGAATTATGACAGCAGAGTATTGCTCAGTATTGACAAACGCTTTTGTTGGCACACCCTTAATCTGATATAATCTGAAATCTAAATTTTCTCAATTTATGAACAAATGAAAGCATCTGCTATAGGGCTATCTCTGTTTCTGTTGAAACTCTGGGACGGCCGCTGCTAGAGTTGGACGGGATCAACATTAGGCCAGAATGTTGGTGAAAATCCCACTGAGATTTTCAGCCAGTCACAGAGCTCCTAAAATGCAGTTCAGAGGCAGAGGCCACAAACGACAAAGTTAGTGCAACAACGCTGGCCACAATTAAAATTACACAGGCCAGGCCCCAGGCAGAGAACTCTTCTTTGGTGTGTTTTTCCCTCCCTGCATTCCCGAAAGCTGATTGCAAGTGAGAAGAAACACGTGTGCTATGCGACCGGCCTGTAAGGGCTGGGACTGGGAGTCTGGGGCAGCAGAACATCAAACTCTGGTCAAACAGATGCTTCACTTCTCCCTAGAGCTGACTGCATTTCAAGGGCAGGCAAAACAACCCTCGCGCCTTTTCCATGGCTCTTAAATAAGGCAACTGTATCACGTCCAGGCTGCATGATAGCTGAAAGGTCTCAGCTATCATTATAGGCAGTCACTGTAATAGCTTTATATTAGATGTGTAACACATGGCAGTTAATTCCTACCCTTATTACATTTGAGGACTTCTGCTAGTTCTAATATTGAAAGTTGTCTCTCACCATGCTGCTGCCCACCTTTGTGTTACCGATAATCAGACGTGCAATCAGCTCCTGGTAATACTTTCGTTATTATGGGTCCCACAGTATAGACTCATCTTCTTCCTCTCCCTTAAGATCTGTGTCTTTCCCGCTTTTCCAACTTGGGCCTCATCTGTATTTGTGTATTGTGAATTACATTTTATTGGGTTTTTGATAAGGTGAATGTCTTTTTATTCTACAATATAGTACTAGCCAGATATGAGGAACTGATATTGCAAATACCTATTTGTACTGTTATTAGTATATTATCTTATAGTCTAATTAGTGACTAGAAAGCACTTCGAGCCACAAGAAAGGCACTGCAGAAGAACAGACTGCTAGCGTTATTTTTCAAATGCTGTGGTTTATTTTTTCTAGAAAACGTAACTTTTAAAAGTTTTGCCAGTGGTTATTTTACACTGCATACTTTCTGTCAGGCAACTTAAGCTGCACTTAATATCCAGATCAGCACTAAGCCTATTGCACTAAACACTTTTTATGCTACTTCATGAGAAAGGGGAGTGTAATAAAATTCATTAAACTGAGATCCCACACTTGAGCATTAGTGCATGTGTAGGACACTGAAGCTTAGTTACTGAGTTAATCTCTGAAATTCTTTATGTGTGAATGAAGGTAATCTTAAAGTGTATTAGAAGGAAGTCCCATCTCTGAACAAAAAAGTGTTGCACTCTCATCGAGAGCCTGATCCTGTAAATCCTCCACGTGCAAGGCTTTTTTTGCTAAAGGACCAGAACATCTAATTTCAAATGTTTTTTCAGTTTAGACCACTTCTGTGAGGATCAAGTTAGGGCACCTGTAGCCCAATATCACCCCTGTCAGGAAGTGGCATTTTGAAGATGGGATATGGAGTAGCCTCATCTTGTCATCCATTAGGTATGCCATGTCTTACTTTAGCAACTAGGCTACTTCCTCTACTAACTCAAATAGCAAAGGTACCTATTATTAAAGTTACTAACTTTAATTATTAATTATTTAGTTTTTAAATCTTTAATTAATATTTTTAAAAATCTTTAATTATTAATTATTTAATTCTATTATTAAAGTTACTAGCTGTCAGGGACTGCAACCTCACTCATAACCCAGGGATTCGGTAAAAAATTTCTATGATGCAGCCACGTGCAGTACGTTGATTAAATCTGTTGCACCTATTTCAATAATTTGGCTCTAGTTTCAGTCTCTCTTTAACATACAACGTGGATCCACAATCTGGGGAGAAGGGGATGTTGCAGATGCTACGTCCTGTCTTTTACATTCCCTTTCCAGCAGAGGGCTTCAGTGATTAACAGTGTGATACATACATACACGTATGTGGTATCCATGTATGTATGTATACGTATGCATGTACCCTGACCACTGCAGTCCGCATCATCTTCAGGTCAGGGTAGGCACACAGAGTGCCACGTCACTACCTGTAACATCTCCTTTGTCTCTTTTCCTTCCCTGCAGGTTGGTTGAAATACGAATGTTGGGTACACACAGACAATATCTGAGATAAACCGTAATGCTTTTGTTCACCTGACTTCAGATGGAAAGGGTTCATTTTTGTGGGTTCTGCAACTGAAAGATATGCACAACCATCCCTTAGAGGTGTTCCTCACTCCATAATGCTTCTTGCTGCCACTACATACTTTAAGTCCTTTTTGATAACTGTATCCATCCGTGATATGCACAGAAAATGAATTAAGAACTTTCATTTTCATATCTTTATTGTTCATATATAGAGGCAGCAGCATGTACAACATGCCATAAATGCAGTTCAGAGGTGTGTAAGCAAGGCTACAGAGATCCTAAGTTGCATACATGTGGCTGAAGTACAGCATTACACTAGCAGTAAAGGTTAAAGATTTACATGCTGTCCCCAGGGAATCCCAACATGAGAAAGGGCATTTACATAGTGTGTCTGTACAGACTTTGTATAAACGAAGGGGGGGAAAAACAGAGAGAAAGACATCAATCTAAAATGAACCTTTATATTATTGAAAGGACCAGGGGAGGAGCAGACATGCTTACACTTTAAGCATTTCTTAATTGCCTTGAGAAAGAACAAGGGATAAAAATAAGAACTGAGTAATTTTTTACTGATGATTATTTCTCCAAATCACAAAACACTACCAAGTAGATTTTTTTTTTCCTTTCCTTAAAACTCAAAACAATGATACTTGTTTTGAGTAAGTTTTGTAAAAACCATTAAAACAGATAAAAAAACCTGTGAGACTATTAATTGGACCTTTTAAATTCCTTCAAATCAGAAAAATCAAGGCCAAGAATGTGTTTTTTCTCCTGAAGTGAATTTTGCTAAATATCTATGACTACACAGACAAGACTAGACGAGGAGAATTCACACTTCATTCTAGCAGGTGACACCAGCAGGAAGCTCTGGGCTGCTGGTGTCCCACCCGTCAGCAGACTCATGTACACATCTGAACTTCCAGCATGCAAATGGCAGCTTGAGTTAAGACATAGTGGGAATGGTTTTGTCCATACAAGGTATCTTTCTACTCCCTGAACAAGATAGGATGAGATGATGAATGTCGTACAAATCCATGAAGGGTGTCTGCACTCTTCTCAACTGCCTTCAAGTTTCAAGGAATGAAAATGCATACATTTAAATAACGAAACAGGTGGAAGGAGAGGCTACTCCACCTGATGCACAAAACTCTCCCTTTCATCTGCACTGTGGGCTTCTTCTTTGTTTTTGTCTTCACAAAAGCATCTTCACAGTTTTCAAGAAAGATATTTCACTTCTATTCCATTTATAGGCCTTAAGATCACTAAGATTTTTTTTTGCCAAAGACTGAGTCTTCAGAAACATTTCATTATCTTGCTGTTCTTGACAACTACACGCGATGTTAAAAGCAGCAGATTAAAGTCAACAATCTCTGCTGCTGAAACCCCTGAATTTCTGACATTTTCTGAGAGTTATGTTTCCTCTATTTGCATACTCTATTATCTGTTTTGTTTGACACTTGCAGCTATGATGCTGCTTATGCATTAATCACTCCTGTGAGTACTTCACATGCGAGGTGTTGTATAATCTACCACCCGCAACTGAAGGCTTTCTCTCCGCACCACATTCATCATGTCTTAGCCTGTGCTTATCTGGTTAAAGTCTAAGAAACAATAATTAATACCACTACACATATTTTTTTTTCTTACTTTTTTATGTGGCAAATAAATTCCTATCAGACAATGGGTAACCGCTGTGGAAAAAGTTCACCAAAGCATTTTCTACTGAAGGCTGTTTTCAAAAATAAAATACATCACCTTGTTATATCTTCTTGAAATTACACTGAAGTTGTTTTCCTAATGAATTTGTGAAATATGTGAGCCACATGGAGTCTCAACAGCCACACTCAAATAAGCAGAATGCTGTATTTCCCAGCTGACAGTTTATCAACAGCTTCATTGCCAATTTTAAAAATGAGACCTGGAATTATACTAAAAAAAGTTCTGGTCATTTGTGTACAAATATTTTCCTACAATAATGAGCAAATATTTACTTGCTCTATCTTTAAGGTAAGTTCTTAGTACTTAAAGACAGAAAGTATAGCTTTACCAGATACTTCAAGACCATAAAAGAAGCTAAGTTCATGAAAAACCCTAGCCACAAATATTTTCACAGCAATGCTAGTCCTAGCTGACCTCAGGAAGGTGGGGTTCGTCGATAGCCTGCACCCACAGAGTGTTTTCTTCCACCCTGTTGATTTTCTCTTGGGAGGGAGAAACTGTACAGCTGCTACCAGTTGAGGTGCTATCAGCAATGTTTCCCCTACTAATGTTTACTGCCGAGAGCTCCTGAGGGACAATGTGGCCCACAGGAAGGTTCTGGCACCCCCGCTCTAGTGGGGGGGGGGTCATTAGACCCATTCCAGATAGAGCACATCTTTTTGAGAGATGCCCCATCTTGATTTCAATTCTGAGGTACAGAGAACCAACCACTTCCCATAGTACATTATCTAAATGGTAACTTTCTATCACTGTTAAAAATGCATGCTTTGTTTCCATACTGATTTTATACAGCTGTAATTTCTAGACATTGGATGTTTTAATGCTTTTTTTGTAGCATGGTGAAGAGCCTTCTACTAGCAGATATGCAATATGCAGGTATTTATAAAACCTTAATCAAGTTACATCTTAATCAGCTCCTCTACATATCCTTTTTGTTGTCTTTCTGATGACAAAAGACTGGCGTAGACATCAGAAGTAAGGAAAGATAAACATGATGTCCCAGAGCCCTTGATGGAATAAATTGTGATAACTCTACTGAAGACAATAAAGTTATGCCGACTGACATCAGCTGAAGATTTGGCTGTGTATCCCTATGGTTAGGCTGTTTGACAAAACATACACTAACTAATGTAACCTTTTGCCACACAAGGCTTATTTCAGTGAGAAAATCCAGCTCATAAAATATGGTGGTTTTTTGGTTTTTTTTTTTAAAAAAAAAAAAAAAAAGGAAAAGAAAGATATCCTGCAATAATACAAAGCTGCTTAATAAGAGAAAAAAAAAAAAAAATACTTTAACACAAGATGTTCCATGACCTTAGCTTTATGATTTGGTGGTTCTGATGGCAATAACTCACTGCAATAAAATTTGGGGTAGCAGCAGGTCTGTGTAGCATAACAGTAAATTTTGATGTAAACTGAAGACCAGAGCCTGGTAATGAGGCACAAATGTGAAGTATTCACCAGAGACTAAAAGTATCTTCTACCACTGGCATGCAATACAAGCTAGAAAAAAGTATCCAGGCATGATTTAAATGTCAACACTTAAGTGAGAAGGGGAAAATCTTTTGTTTTGTTGCAAAAGTTATTCATCTTGTTCATCAGAAATAAAAAAATTCTGTTTGACTCAGTAGTTTGCACTAACACTTAAAGGTGCCAAAAAAAAATAATCAACCATATAGGTCAGCCTCAAGATGAGTCATGAATACTGAATTTAAACTAATATGGAAGAAACTGGTAAAACAAATTCTCTTAAATAAATCCCAGCTACCACAACAACAATCTCCTGTATTGGATTTATTAGCAATTGTACTGTGAATAAGAAATACTAGCTTCATTCTACCTGAGATGAAAAATGAAAAAAAAAAGTAGCTGTCCGCTTTCTTCCCTGTTATATAGTGCCACATTTTGTTTAAGATATTACTCTCTCATGGGCTGCATATCTAAAAAATATAATTCATGAAAAAGTATAATGTAATTGTTTGGGCTTTGATGAATTGGGGCATAATGTTAAAAAATTATTCACTGCCTTTATTCTTCTGTCAAAGTGTGCAAAAAAAGAGTGCTTTTTATTGCTTTTTTTTTATATAAGGACATGGGCCTTTGTGACATGCATTTTATTTTAAACTAATGCTTCTATTATTCCACATCTGAATAATTATAGCTGACATCATCTACTCTTCCGTGTCCTAGAAGATCTTTAGCTCTAGTCCACTGTTACATATTTTATGCATTACATGAAATAAAATACCTCAAGATTTTGAAAATATTTATTTTAAAAACAGCAATGAAATTGTCTGTAATCACATTTTCTGCTCTGCTTTGAAAGCAGCATTATTCAATATGCCAGTGGTCTTTTCCATAAGAGCAACATATTAGAAATTCATGCTGCTCTAATATATCTGAATTCATTGATGTACTGCACTCCCTACAGACCTAAAGAAACATTTTTGCTTCAGTTTCATATGTCCTGCACATTACCTACTGATGTGGTGGTTGTCAAAACAGTTGTACAGTAGCCTTTGAATTCAAAGTGTGCCTTGACTATATACTAAAACTGACAATAAACCTAAGTATATACATTATGCTGGCTTTTGTTGCCAGCACAAGTAGAGCATTTGGGAAATAAATCCCTTGATTTTATTGCCTTTTAACATCTTTTCCACTTTAAACTTCAAACCCAGAAATTTGAAGCATTTCAAGAAACTAAAATCTCTTTTATTTCTTTCTTGTAAATTTTCTATAGTATACCATCATAAGCCACGTTTCAAAAAGATCAGCACAAGATTATAAATGAAAGCATTCAGAAAATAGGGGTTTTTTCCTCTATGTAAAAACAGCACTGTGATTTTTAACCCTGGTTTCTTGGGGAAAAAAGCAATCATCTATAGGATATACTAAAGAAGCTGAAATGTCTGTAGTTTTACTGATAAAATGAACACACAGTAAAACTCATTTTATAGAACACATCCAAAAGCATTTTTACAGACAGACACACATTCTCATAGCGATGGTATATACATGCATTTGTTTGCCAATGTTAGAAGGGTATTTCTTGTGGTCCTTGGAATATTTCAGGAAAATTCATGCAAACAGATAACTGCTAGCAGGTCACGCCCCAACTAGAACTGAACCAAACCTAGAGAGGGCTACATTCAACTGTAGTAAATCAGGAAGGGATCCCTATTTCATTACTTATAAACAAACATGCCTACAGGACCATCAGTACATCTTCATTAAACAGCTCTCTCTCTCTCTAATTGGATCCACTTAAGAAGCAGGAATAGAAGTCATGTCCATTTTGAAGGAGGACTTTAGAGAGCTCCCACACATGGCCGACCATGCTGGGGCTGGACTGTGTTCATACCACTGTGTGTCACATTCTGCACAAATTCTGTAGGCTTCTGAACCCCCAATATCCAGATATAATGACCATCTAAAGAAATCTACATGTGACAGCATGGTATAAGTAAGTGTGCATGTGCATGTGTGTACATGCCTGTATGTCACCTAAGCAGAAAACAGAAAAACACAAACATAGAAGCCAATATATGAACTGGCAGCAGAATAATGAGAAAGAGAAATTTTAGTGATTTTTTTTTTTTAAAGTATTGGGGGTGCAATAGGAAGTCCAATCAGTCAAAAAAACTTCAAAGAAGGCTAATTCCAAATTTAAGTATCAGACACAGTGAATGGCAACGGGAAATTTTCATCTCCCAGCATTGTCAAATTTTTCAGAAAGAATTCCCGCAGTGTAAAAAATCCGTAAGAAGCTGGTCCCTAAATAGAATTCACTTGAGCTGGTAGTGGGCTCTTATTGTGTGTACTTAAGCACTTCCACAGAGGAGAAATCTTAGAGAGCTTGGGGCAAATCCTGAAATCCTCACTCAAAGGGATTTCATCTGCAGCCTGGAGGGAGTGCTGCACAGTATGAAACCAGGACTTCTAATTGGTGGAGTTTTGAAGGGGTTTTAGAAGGGGTACATCCTCAATTTTCAATCTGTCCAAAATCACAGAAATCCTCATCTGAAAACACCTGGTTGGTGAGATGAAAGAAAAATGCTATACTCAGTGTACAAACTATTTTCCTACTTTGTTTCTGAGCTCACTGTGTTTCCTTTCTCTCATTTGGCTAACATTAATTAATGCTTTGTATATAAAAACACCAACTGAAAACCCCTCACTAGTTCTAACACAGACAAAAAGGAAGGCATTATTGCTAAAATACTAACATGGGTTAAAAACTGGCTAACAGGAAGGATGTTGAAAGGAGAAAAAAAAAAAAGACCAAATTCAATCAGAGGCACATTGCACTGCAGCTGAATTTGTCCCAATATAAGTAAAATTTGCTGAAGATGTGAAATTAATTAGGGATAGGGAACAGCCGACAGATTCATTTCTAAGAATAATTTTTCTAAAAACACTCATTAGTGCCCTGAAAAATGGAGCGATACATGGTTTCCAAATACACTAAGCGGTAGTTGATATACCAGAAATTATATGGCACCAAGAGTTTAGATAGATTGGAGAAACATATACATTATTTTCTGTGTGAGGCAATATAAAAGTGATTTAGGCTAGTACTTGTTAAACGGATCAGAGTTTGATGAGATAGTAAAAAGGAAACTTAGAGATGAGTAATAGCAAGAGAAAAGAGTCATACTGAAGAAAAAATGCAAAAGGTTCTGGATTATAAAGAAGAGATTCAAATCTAAGTAAAGAATGCTAACTTTACAAAATCCTCTGTCTTTCTTCATCAATGGAAAGCCAAAAGGGCAACGGGGCCATTCCATTCACTGAAGAAGTCACTGAATTAACTGAAGAATTAACTTAAATTATCTCCCTCAAGTTAATTTCTCTCAGGTTATCAAATTCCAATCAGAAGAACAATACAGCCAAAGTGTTTGAACTGTACAAAATCGTGGTGTTAACATCCTACCAGTTGTACTAACATGAGATGTAGCTTAATCCTCTTGACAGACAAGCCAGCTTGAGTTAAAACTATTGCTAGTTAAGAGGCCCTCTTGTGCGCAGGGGTCATGCAAGTTAGGAATAACAGTTGACTTAGCCTATGACGCTTCAAGGATCATGCTTTATTTATTGAATGAATCCTTAAAAATGACTGTAAAAACTTAACACATATTTTCTTGACGTCTGATTTTCATTTTTTCTGATCTTCACTAAGTCCCAATAGCAAGATTGCCTAGTTATATTATTCAGCTTTTTTGTATTTGCCCTTGATGCCATAATTCACTATGATGATCTACAAACTCTCAGGGCCCTTTGTTCAGAGCATGTTGCAAGAGGTTAATGTGGAACATCAGAGCTTAAAAGAATGCATAGTTTTGAGCCATAGCCATGGCTCAAAAGAGGTCAGTTCAGTGAAATACTGCTTGGCTTGACTGGAGTGCCAAGCGATTCTCTTACTTTTTCAAGTCCTTTCATTGCTCTGATTCTCAGAACCCTGCACAAGATTTAGCTCATGCTCTTTAGTGCACACCATCAGCTTTGTAGAAATGCAAGCAAAATCCAAAACATTTCAACAAAGTGTATTTATATTTCTCTATGAAAATCTGCCTCTCCTCCCCTCCTCCCACTGAACATAACCCTGGGGTCAGATTCTGACCTCAAACACAAAGCATGCAACATCCTAGTAAATCAATAACAACTAAGCAGTACATAAGAAGCCAAGACTAGCTCCCCTGCAGTACAGCTTGTTGGACATCCTCAGAGGGAATGCAGAGCTCCTTGAAATCAAGGCAGCTTTATTTTAATTAAGTTGCAATGAAGCCCTGAGACAAGGCAGATTTTTGTTGTAAACTGTCTGTTTTCTGGCCACAATGGCCCCTGGCTTGGGGCTGTTAGTCTGAGGGGCTGATGGGGAGCTCAGCCTAGATCCCTCAGCCCCCAAACCTCCATATGCTGCTTCAGCTCCCAGGCTCCTAGGACTGATTTATGGGTTTTGGGTAATGTGATGGGGACCTAGCAAACTGGAAGCCTCGACAGTCTCAGTCCCTAAGCACAGAGCCTCCCAGCTGGGACACAGGGCCCTGAGTGTCTGATCTTTCAATGAGAAGCCTAGACACTTGGATCTCTAGGAATGGCAGACCCCGAACTTTGGCTGTCCAGACCTGCAGTTCCTGGGCAGCCCAGAGAGCAGAGTGCCTGAAGTGCAGAGAGCCCCACACAATGCCAGGCCCCACCTTCTTCCATGGGATTTTTAACTCTTGTACATCGACGTGAAATAATCATGGCTGGAGCTGCTATGCGAGGAATATACTAATTATTTGTAGAGCCCACTTGAAAATGTAACATGCAAAGTAGCTCTGCAGTTGTTGCAAGCAATTTAACATTCAAAGAAGTGATTTATAATATAAGGCTTCCCAAGATTACGACCATAATGACTATCTGACAGACTTTATAAGCAAATCGTCCAGTCATTTCGATTGGATTCTGGCTGGCTAAGGACTGGGAACTGTAAAAAGGCTATAAGATTTGGCCTAGAATCAGAAATAACATTTGCTGTTTTCCAAATGTGCGGTAAACAAGAAAGGAGATATTAAATTTTTGTACGTCTCTCAGCACATGCAAATGAGAACGGCAAGAGCCTCGTCAGACAAACAGAACAACGGCCATCTGGATCCAAACACTGATCCAATGGAAGTCAAACCCTTGAGCCTCCTTTTGTCATCATCTACATCCACGTAAAGCAGGAGTAATTCTACTCAAGGTGGCAGGTAACATCCAGGCTTTAAGGAACTCAGCTGTAAAACCCCCACCGCCTCCGGTGGGAGGAGAATTTGACATAGGGAGTGCGATTGTAAAACCCAGAGTCAGGGCAGCTCGCTCCATGACGTGAGTGGGGCAGGAGCTGGCCTCTCGGAGGATTTCAAACAGCTCTGCATTTCCACGATTTTGCAACTTAAAGCAGAACAGAAGGGAAAGACTAAAAAAGCTTACCACAGAGAGGGAATTGGAAAGCAGCGTCCCATCTTGGCCAAGCATGTTGGAAACTGTAATTTCAGGTAGGTCCATGTTTTGTGGGTGGAATGGAAGGAGGCCATTGTGGTTCATGGGATGACACAGAGAGTGGTATCCAGACTCTATCTCATTCAAGTGCACCAGGGAGTGGTCAGGCAGTGACGGAGGAGTTATAGGAGGTATGTTAAAATCTTCACTTTCAAGACTTGGGCCAGGAAAAGACTGGGGGGAAAAAAAACCAACAACAAACGGGAAGTGCTATGAAAATCATATGAATACTGGTCAAGAATAATAATAAAAGTCACACAAAACAAACAAAAAAAGCCCAACTCACATACTTCTAAGCAGGAGCTTCAATTTAACAGAGAGAATATTTTAAACACCCATATATTATAACAGTGGCATTTCACCATTATGTATGGAAGAAAAATTGCCTCTAAGGCATAAGAATCTCTGATACTCTCACAGCTTCCATTAGAAAGAGATTTTTTTTTAAAGAAACTGAATTCAAACAGATTTCAAGGGTCCTATTAAAATTTTCCAAGAGCGTTCATCTAGCTGAATACCTTTTTCATGGGAATTGTGGAAAAGGGAATGCAATTTATAAAATTAACATTGGCTTAAAATGTTTCATAAGACTCCCTGCTACTCAGATCAAGAATTATATAGTGAAGAAGAAAGGTACTGCTTTTTAGGCTTACAGGAGAAACATGCATTTGTTCTGCTACAAACAAAAACAAATAAATACAGAAATAGTACATACCTTGTATGAATATACTTTGTGTTTATAAAAATACATTTACGGTGTCTCAAAGCCACTGATTTTTCCTTTCTTAATCTATAAACTCAATGATACATACATTTGTCAGTCATCAAAAAAAGAGTTACTCCACAAAGTAACTGTTTAGTCTTTTGTTGTCCACTGCCATTAAGTCATTCAACTCAATCTGATCCAAGGAAAAGCCACGGGCAAAGTCAGAGTAATGCACCAAGGTGGATAATTGCTATTATTTATCTACACTCTTTTGTACAGCAGGTAGGCTCATTTCAGGGATAGGGGTGGGTATGCTTGTATTTCTTAAAGGAAAAAGGTGACCAGAGTTAGATACATGATCCAAACCAAGAGTTAAAGGGACCAGTTGCAGTGGTTCTGCCCAAAAGCCTGCTCTGCTTTTCCAAGAACAGCCACAGTTCTCCTTTGCCAAGTGATCAGTCTTTGCACATCCCATGCCCATCCATAGTCATGAGGTTTACAGCACAGAGACTACTTCCACCCTTCCTGCCCCTCTGGAGCAACACAGCCCTGCTCTGATTGCTGCTTTTGTTAATTCTGGAGGTGCAAGGATTATACATTCTGCTATATTGATACATTCTGCTCCTGCAAAGTATCTTCAGGAAAGATGAAAATGAGAGCACAATTTCAAAGACCAGCTATTAGAAGAAAATGTTTTCCCCAATACGAGTTTGCAAATGGAGGACAGTATGGTGTATGAATTCATGCAGAAGCACAAGGGAAGAATCAATGCCCAATTACGAACAAAGGGGTTTTTCATTAGTCATCATAGTAATACTGTCCTCCCGATGCCCAAGGTTACTCTCCTCCATATGAGCACGGGTATAAAAACTTAAATCAGACCGACAATGTTACATGTTTTCAATGAGCTGCTGAACACAGAAGAACGTACTTTACTGCACATTGCCATGGTTTTGGTTGCTTTGCTTGTTTCCCAACAAAGTTTACACCTCTGTAACCAAATACTTTAGTATGAAATAGAACAGGAAGGCTAGACTGCAAAGGCCAAAGTAAAATCCCAAAGAATGAAAATAACAGAAGAGGGAGAGGAAAAGGTTTGGCAGTGATATCGCCATCCTTATGTGTGAGGACTTTGATTCTGCCTGTGCTTTCCAGCTGTGTTTCTCACCTCTGGCACAGGAGTTTGCTCTCCCCTTGCCCCTGCCCTCTCCTTAATGGGAAGTTGGTGTGAGTCTACTGCCATTTGTAAATTGTATTTGTCCTGCTTTTAGAAGCCACGATGCAGCCATCAGTGGAGACACCTCCAAGGGAGGAAAAACAGTAAAAATAAACCCTCACTAAATGGGTAGGAGACACACATGGCAAAGAGAACACATCATATTTACTCAACCACAATGTATAAACTGCAAAACCAAATAAAATTCTTATGGACACTGTACACACTAACTATTTGTAATAGTAATATAATTACTATTATATTAAATCAATGATGAAGAGAAAGGTGTCTAATGTGAGCTTAAGGTCTAATACCACAACAACAAAGCAGTGAGGAACAGAAATGAAGAAAGGGGCAAGACCCATAACGCTCTGCTGGACCAGTACTATCCCACACAGGTACACTTGGATTTGGTTATTGTAATCCTGGTGACCTTAGATCCATGTAACCTACAGCCACCAGGAGGGATTAATGAACTGTCAAAAGAGGATATTTTCTGTTCAGCACTGTCTTTTCTACTGTCCCAAAAGACTGATGGCCTCAAAAGTTTTCTCTCCCATGATTTTGCAGGTACAAAGAAGTGTGAACTCAACGTTTGTTTTCTCTCTCTCTCTCACTATTCTACAGTGAAAATACCTTCTGCTGCATCTTTGTTGAACCAAGATGTCTCAACCTTCTAGAGGAGGAAGAGACATCTGCCCTCCTACTTTCCTTAAGCAAGACTAGGACAAGAGTCTACAGTATTCTCTCACCACTTTAACAAGAAGAAGGGACTTCAACTTACATTCACTACTAAAAGCAAATATTCTAAAACCAAATATTGACAGGCTGGGTGTGCCTACACCATTAATATTGGAGGTATTCAGCAAATCTGCTTATTTGTACACCCTTTTTGCATGCCATATGTGGATAGTCCAGGTTTTACTTTAGTTAGACTTTGATTTCCTGTGTTTCAAATATGTCTTTAATTAGTAACACTTCAAAAATGGTAAAAGCAATTGAACTGCCATTAGGACATTAGCTTCACTTATTAAAAAGGAAGTAAAACACTAGTGGCATAAAACTCTACAACTCAAGTTGTGTCATGTGTAACTCTACAATAAATTTATATATATTATATAGGCTAAGCACTTTAAATAGTTGCTTTCTGATTATTAAAAAAAAAATAAAATCACACCATGGTTTTTGCTTGCAAACCAGTCAGAATTTATTTGATCCCACATTACCTACCACATCACTGTCCACTACAGTTAAATAAGCTTCTTAAAGTAGTAGGAGTAGCGTAGCAAAGGCAATAATAACACACCAAAACAACATAAGCCAAGCAATAGTACTTCTATAATTTTTTTTTTTTTTCTAAAGACAAAAATTATTTTACTACTTCAAGAAAGCTAGGCAGAATCTAACGCATATGCTAATGGCGTGGACAGATATTTGCAAGAATCGGCAGAGCACTCTATTCACCTAACTTTGTCAGCCAATTTGGTATTTCCATACTTAGGATGTGTGTATGTAACACACAGACGTAACTTTCTCAGGGAAGTTACTTCAACAGTGACATGACAGTACTCCAGTTTGCCTTGTCCAGGAGAATGGTTCAGATGCTTGTAATGACTTGGCACACTGGCACATCAGAAACCAAAAGTCCTATATACAGTTGCAGCAAACCCAACACATCCCAGAAGCAAGGCTGTTGCAACTATGTGTGGAGGGAAGGAGTAAGGAACAGGATATATGCTTGTCCTGCCAATAGCAGCTACAAGCTTCAAACACCCACTCCTACTTTCCTGCCACCTCTCCCCTTGTCATTGGGAAAGTCTTCTTGAGGAACCATCTGCAGTGTCCTTGATTCAGCTGATCCAGTGCTGGCCATGGGCTCTCCTGGAACGTCGTATGGTTACCTTCTTCCCCAAAGAGACATTTAAGGCAACTCCAGCACAAGGCCATGCCCAAGGTTTTCCCTGCAGGAAGATCTTGCATTCCCAGGCCAGTCATCATCCTGTCCCAACCCCCAGGCTTTTCTCTTCTTCCAACCCAAGCCATTTATCTAGAATTTCTAATGAAAGCAGTTATCTACCATCAAAAGCATTAGGGAAGGCTGCACTCCCTGTATCTAATTACAATTCATAAGTACAGCTCATATGTATTAATAATAAATGGTGGCCTATAGCTTCAGCTCTGTTAAGTTTTTCTTGGGGGTGGGGAGAAAGGTTAGGGTCTTTCCCTCCCCTCTAAGGGTTTTTTCCTTCACAGTTGCCTTTACTATCAGCAGGACTTTCTTTATTCAGAAAGACACGGAATAGCTCCTTTTCATTCTACTGGTCACAGAAATACTAGCAAGCTCGCTTTTTCACTTTTGAATCAAAAGAGAGCAGCAGTAAATGCTTTATTTACTTTACCACAGAGCTGCTAGGAACTTTGCCAGTAGTTTTGCTTTCATCTCATGACTGTGGGAGTGGATGAGGTGTTTATCAGCTCTTCAGTTTAGTGGAACTTCCTGGACCTTTATTACATTCCAGAGTGAAAGGCCTCTGCAAAGTAACACCATTAAACCCACTGCACAGCACTGAACAGACACATGGTTTAATTTTACTGTATTATAAAGAGGATTTTCATTACACCTGTATTTACTATAAACAGATTTCAGTATATTTCAGATGGGAGCTACACAGTGGGAACCTCAGAACTGAGCATCCTTAAATTTGGGCTATTTACAGACATGAAACTATGAAAAAGCTTTTTGAATCAAGCATGCCTTCCCAAATCTGAAGGACAATACTTGTGACATTTCTGCCTCAAATGATGGAAACTTCATAAAGCAGATGATCTCTGAGATGCCCACTCTGAGATCAAGAGACCTCATTATCTATGCCACCTTAGCCTATAATTTTATGTGAAAAGCTTGCCAGAATAAAATGATAGGAACACTTAACTCTGATTCACTGTCCAACCCATGTCCGGAACAATGACCTCATTGGATCCCTTCAATTATCTTTTATGCCACTTAGCCTGGCCAAATCCAGCAACAAGCTATGGAAGGGGGCAAAACTGCATGTGTGTGTGTATGTGTGTGATGTATATCAAAGGTTAGTTCTTTAATTCAGCAACACATAACTCAAATTAGGGTTAAGCATTCTGCTGCGCTAATAACACACACAAAAATTTCTAGTATTTATTTTTGAGGAACCCAGATACTCATTGTTATCAGAAAAATAAGGGAAAAGCTTGCACAACCTGCTGCATAAGAACTGAGGAAAAGGGAGTAAGGAGAAAGAAGGATATAAAAACAAAGCCCCTTTGCTTAAGAACTCTACAGTGATGACTGCATATTGGCCAGCAAAACTCACTTATGTTTCAAAATAATTTTAATAGAACTGTAAAAAGTAATCAGAGAAGGGAAACCAAAGAAGATACCTCAAACAGACTGACCACAAGAGGCAGCAAGCATTCAAACATCCAATGTAAATCCCTCTGGAAAGAGCAGAACCATTACTATATGACAGCACAGAAGACAACATACATTAAGTAAGTCTAATTCATGTGCTCAGTGATTGCTTCAGTCACCATGCATATACTCAGCAGAATCTGGTATTAGCAACAGTTCCTTAAAAATTGGGAATTTGCCTATAGAGATTTAATTTAAATGAAATGAATGGTACTGCCAACTATGTAGAGCGTGTCTTAATTTTTCATTTGCACCAAGGCTTCTGCATCTGAACTGTGGAAAGATGCCAGTTTTTAAAAGATAGATGCTTCAGGCTGTCTCCTCTTCTATTATTGAACACATTGTTACATAACTGAAATACTTATGAATCGAGAGTAATGTAAAAACAATGAGCTCATTAGAAGAGGAAAAAAGCAATGTTCCTTATGCACATTTGAAAGTTAGGATAATATATTTGACATAAGATATTTCTGGGAGTTTTAACAGGATCACCCCTATCTCTAATTTCTAAACAGAGGACCTTCAGAAGCAAGTGTTTTTCAGCTTCTTTTGTCTCTGCATGAACAAGGCTTGATAGCTTGAGACTATAATGCATTACTGTGGAAACCTTCGGTCTGTTACATAAATCATCTTAACACTCAGCAAGAATTGTCCAACAGTGCCATTGATATGTTCAAGTCAATGATCCTGCAAACAATTTTTTTGTGTTTCTTCATATGGTAGACAACAGCAATAAATCATATTCATTTAAAAACACACAATATACTAATTTATCAAGCAACAGCTATCAAAAATATGTTACAGGGGAAGGTATAACTTTTTTCTATTGTGTTAATCAATTTGTCTAATTTACATTAGGTAAAGGGCAAAGCCTCAAGCAAAACATTAATTTTCCAGTAGCAGATGAATTCCATTTTCAAGAAGGAGAATAGGCTGACAATGATATTATTGATTTAAAACAATTACAATTTCAAAGTTAACAGAATTATGTAAAAGACTAGTCTTTTTTTTAAGATTCCACTCTTGAGAGTCTTTTGTTAATTACATTAATTTTATACATATACTATAGCGGTTTGCTGGGAAACATGTTTTCAGTGAAGGTTGTAAATTGAAATACATTTTAAAGATGACAATAAGTAGAAGCACAAATATTGTAAAAGATTACAAGATCTGGGCTCTGCAAACACTAATACTGTAATCGAAGCACTTAAACTTCCCTTCAGAAAAAGACCCAGCTGTGCACTTTTCCTATTTAGAAAGTTAGAGTAAATTTATGAGAGAAGTGCAAGTCTTCTATAGAATTACCGATCAACCCCCAAAGCAATTCCTTAGGAATACCCAAGAGCCTTAGGCGTACACGGGGCATCCTTAGACCTCCAACCTGGAGTCTTGGCCCACTCACCTGTGCCATCCTCCCACCCTTCTTAGTACGTCCCCAGTGGGGACCCACGCATGGTCGTTGTTCGACACCCTTTCCATTGTTCTCCTGAAAAGAAAGGCACTTGGTCCCCCACAGTGTGTGACAGTCCCTAATAGTGCAACCTCCAAAGAGCAGCACTGGGGGTGCTTTAGCAGGATCCCTGCATAAACACAGTTCCTGCTTGTCCAGTGTTTTGGGGATGCTGAAAGGAAGGGGAGACTTTCACCACAATAGGTTTCTACATGCTACCTCCTAAAGACAAGTGAAGTACTTCCATCCCCTCATAGATACTGCTTCAGAGTGTTTACAGACCAGGAAAAGGAGAGACAGAATATTCACAAGATTTTCTTTGCAACAATAGGTGCAAATGTGGCGGGTTGACCCTGGCTGGACACCAGGTGCCCACCAAAGCCGTTATCACTCCCCCCTCCTCAGCTGGATGGGGGAGAGAAAATATAACAAAGGGCTCATGGGTCAAGATAAGGACAGGAGAGATCACTCACCAATTTACCATCACGGGCAAAACAGACTCAGC